>NC_091953.1:125421930-125529430 GCF_031021105.1 Erythrolamprus reginae | reverse complement strand
AATAAAATAAAATAAAATAAAATAAAATAAAATAAAATAAAATAAAATAAAATAAAATAAAATAAAATAAAATAAAATAAAATAAAATAAAATAAAATAAAATAAAATAAAATAAAATAAAATAAAATAAAATAAAATAAAATAAAATAAAATAAAATAAAATAAAATAAAATAAAATAAAATAAAATAAAATAAAATAAAATAAAATAAAATAAAATAAAATAAAATAAAATAAAATAAAATAAAATAAAATAAAATAAAATAAAATAAAATAAAATAAAATAAAATAAAATAAAATAAAATAAAAATATCTCTCTTTGTGGAGCTGACAATTCACCAAAAGGACAACTCAGTAATGAGCTGCCTAAACTTTTATGGTTGACTCAATTCTGAAATGCAAGCCGGAGTTGAAGACTAATGACATCAATGATAAAAGAGATGAGCAGCCCCCAAGCCAGCAAGATCCCTTCTGTAAACCCCAAGTTGTTGGTCATTACTGCCATATTTATGGTTTGCATTTTGAAGTGAAGAAGGCCAAGAGGTTTAGCCAGATGCCTTGAAGGAGGACAATGATGGAGAAGGGGAGATCCAACCCCACTGCATCAATTGGTCCCTGCAGGGATCCGTGGACAAGGAAATGAGACACTGAATGATGCTGTGTGTATTTTAAAGCTTGAAAGTGAAAATAATAATAATAATGAGAAATAATGGGTATATATTCTTTGCAGCAGCCACTAGCCAAGGTTATCTAACAGATTATTTGCATAACAAGAAGGGAAGAATTAGAAAGTACCTTTTCAATCTACAAGCCTGCATTATTATTATTTTGCTAATTTATGTTGAGTTTTTTAGTTATAAACAAACAACATATAAACAAGACATACACAAATACATGAAATACAAACAAATAAAGTAAATGCTAACCACTTTTACAACTATTTCATTTCCAGATACATTTATACTTCACCATATTATTTTATTTGTTTGTTTTGTGAAGTACATATTGGAGGTATATTCATAAATATGATACTAGTAAAAAAATAAAAGAAGAAACATTAGGACAGGGGACGGAAGGCACTCTGGTGCACTTATGCACGCCCCTTACTGACCTCTTAGGAATCGGGAGAGGTCAACAGTAGATAGTCTAAGGGTAAAGTTTTTTGGGTTAGGTGATGATACTACAGAGTCAAGTAGTGAGTTCCATGCATCAACTATTTGGTTACTAAAGTCGTATTTCCTGCAGTCGAGTTTGGAGCGGTTTACATTAAGTTTGTATCTGTTGTGTGCTCGTTGTGGTTGAAACTGAAGTAGTCGTTGACAGGAAGGACATTGTAGCAGATGATTTTATGGGCTATGCTTAGATGGTGTTTAAGGCAACGTAGTTCTAAGCTTTCTAAACCTAGGATTGTAAGTGTAGTTTCATAGGGTATTCGGTTGCGAGTGGAGGAGTGGAGGGCTCTTCTGGTAAAGTATCTCCGAACATTTTCTAAAGTGTTTACATCCGAAATACAGTGTGGGTTGTAGACAGATGAGCTGTATTCAAGGATTGGTCTGGCGAAAGTTTTGTATGCTCTGGTTAGTAGTATGAGATTGCCGGAGCAGAAGCTACGTAGGATTAAGTTAACAAGTATATATCTATGCTTCTCTATCCTAAATCTATATTTACTATTTTCATTAATATCCTGCATTATTATTTCTTCCCAGCAAGTGGTTGAGCACAAGAAAAGATAAAAATTGCAGACTTCAAGGCTGACACTTTTCCTGGGTTGCACCACGGTGGGAGAGCAATGCCAGGTTTTCGCCAGCTCTTTTTAAAGGTCGGGTTCCCATGTGTCGTAACAAAAGGGGGCTTTTTTAGGAAGACAAACCCCCCCAACAGTTGGGCCAGTTGGCCTCTGAGGAGGTAAATGACCTGTTCACCTTTGTCCAGAAGATGGCCCTCCCTCTTGGCTGACCGCTTTCAGAAGTGCCCTCCTGCTGTATTCAGAAGACCGGAAAGCATAGGGAATTTTATGGTGTTAGTAGACAAGAAAACTTTATATTATTTTTTTATTTCTATAGATTAATATAGTTTTTATATTCAGTTAGTTTAAATGACAGAGAGATGAGGATAAGACTGTTCAAATGGAAAATGAAATTTATTATGCTCCTTAAAATGTTTTATTTGAGAAGGAATGTTATTCTTGGGCATTGATGTTGTGTTTTTTATTTATGTATGTTTTATTGTATGGTGGAGAAAAATAAAAATAAAAAATACCCCCAAATAAAAAAAGGAATAGACCAACCAACAAACATCTACGTCCTTTGCCCCAATTTTGTTCAACACTGAGATATTCAAAATGAATTTTATAAGAAAGCTATCAAAAAGCACAATAGTACTGGTCTTATCTCCAGGTGACCGCCATGGCCCGTGGCAGGTTAGTAGAATTTGGTGGCCAAATTGTGGAAACAGCCCGGAGAGAAGGAGGACAGTCTCCTTCGCTGTCAAGCTTTGCCCAAACCGACAAACTTATTATTAGGTCAATACTTTTTTGCATATCTGTTCTGTAGTTTCAGAGATCAGGATTGCTAGTTACTGCAATCTGTTTTTCCAGTTCCACGCCATTAAACCCAAATAGAGCACCCAAGGGGTAGCCCAGCCCTGCCTGGTTGTTTTTCGTTGTTTTTTTTTTCAAGCAGAAAAACAGCTAAGTAAGGTTTTTCAGGATCTGGGAATGAAATTTCCTTTCCTCATAAAGCACGGGATCAAACAATCTTTCAAACTTGCTGAATCTTTAAAAGCAACAGAGTTCTGCTTGATCAGGATTTCTTTCCATAATAAATATAATAAGTATAATACCCCCGGAACCGCCTGCTACCGCACGAATCCCAGCGACCGATAAGGTCCCACAGAATTGGCCTTCTCCAGGTCCCGTCGACTAAACAATGTCGTTTGGCGGGCCCCAGGGGAAGAGCCTTCTCCGTGGCGGCCCCGGCCCTCTGGAACCCACTCCCCCCGGAGATTAGAATTGCCCCCACCCTCCCTGTCTTTCGTAAACTACTCAAGACTCATTTATACCACCAGGCATGGGGGAGTTGAGATATTTCTTCCCCCTAGGGCCTAGGCCATTACAAGTTATGCATGGTATGTTTGTGTGTATGTTTGGTTTTATAATAAAGGTTTTTAGTTGTTTTATTATTGGATTGTCACATGCTGTTTTTATCATTGTTGTTAGCCGCCCCGAGTCTACGGACAGGGGTGGCATACAAATCCAATAAATTATCATTATCATTATCATTATTATTAAATGTAATTAAAAATAATAATAATAATAATAATAATAATAATAATAATAATAATAATAAATGCAGGTCCCGCAGAGCCGAATTGTAATGACTTCAAAGTGTGATAGTTCTGGGAATGAAGCTGCCTTAGGCCCTTGTTTTTGTTTACAAAAACTGAAGGAATGGGCGACTTTTTCTGTTTATTGCTTCAACATTTCTTCAGGAAATCCCCTGTGATTGAGGTGATTGAGACTTGTCATGCATCATGACATCAGCCCTGTCAGAGAAAGGGCCTTCTGGATGCCTTAGAAATCTTCTGCAGAGTCAAGAGATTCCTACTGGTTCCAACTGGTTCTTTAGAACTGTTTGTAAACCAGCGATGACGTTATGGAGCTTTTTCTGTCAGTGCTCGGTCCATGGGCGCCGCCATCTTTGATTTTGCTTCTCTGCACGTGCAGACACTAATTATGTGCACAGCAGCTGGGGTTTTTTTTGGTTATTTTCCAGGGCAGGAAGAGTGACAGGCCTTGGCTTAACGACCACAATTGAGCCCAAAATTCCCGTTTTGCTCCATTTTGCACTCTTTCTTGCCAGTTGTTAAGTGAATCCCTTGTTAAAATAGTGAATCTGGCTTCCCTGTTGACTTTTTTTCCCCTGTCATAATGAATCTGTCACAATAGGTTAATAACGTTTTGTGGCTAGAAATATTATGTTGTAAATTACCTACTCAGATGACCCGATTGTTATGCTTGAAGTTGGAGGAAAATGTATTCTAGACCCATGCTGTTCATGAATGTGTGTACCCAGCGGTGGGTTCCAGATTCTGCTACTGCCAGTTCACTTAGGGATGTGTGCACTAAAAAAAAAATTATGCGCATGCACAGAAGCAAAAAACCAAGATGGTGCCACTTATGGTGCTGCCAAGAAGACAGGCTCAGGGGTGTTGGAGGCCTGGTTCTAGCAACTTAGGCCGCCAAGTTAGTAGTGGTTCTATAGAACTAGTCCAAATTGGTAGGAACCCACAAAAGATGATCACGTGACGTTGGGACCTGGTGGGGGTTACAACTTACCTCCGCTACCGGTGCTGATGCACACACAGCTCCGGATGACCAGAGGGCACGTGGGCACATCTGGCAGGTGCACGCATGCATTGGAGCGAGATTCAGCTTCTGCACATGCATAGGAAGCAAATCTCGTGAGAATACACGTGGGAACACAAGAGTTTGATTTTATTTTTTTTGGTTCCGCACGTGCCCAGAAGGAAAAAATTGCCAAAACCCAAAATCTCACAAGCCCACGTCCTCTCATGAGATTTCACTTCCCCCTAGGCTTATAGAATTTACACATGGTATGCTTGTATGTATGAGTGGTTCTTTAAATTGGGGGTTTTTAGATTATTTTTAATATTAGATTTGTTTTCATTGTCTTTTCATTGTTGTTAGCCGCCCCGAGTCTTCGGAGAGGGGCGGCATACAAATCTAATAAATAAATAAATAAATAAATAAGAATAGAATAGAATAAAATAAATAAATAAATAAAAATAGACATGCATGCCTGCCCGCCAGCCACCCAGAGTTGCGTGCGCAGCTCCATATTCGCTACTAGAATGCCGTCCCCTCCTGTCCAGATAGGAACCCAATACTGGTTGGGACACTGCAATGACCATAAATGCATGCTGGTTGTGAAGCATCTGAATTATGATCGTGGGATCCCAGAAATGCCAAAACACCTTGTTAAGGGTGAAAAACGGTCATAGGCCATTTTTTTCCAGTGTCGTCGTAGCTTTAACAGTCACTACATGAATGGTTAGTTGAGGCCTCCCTGTATTGTCATCCCAAGTACCTCTCTCAGATGCAGGGATGTCAACAGCAGTGTGCTACGAGCCAGAATGCTAAATTGGGCTCCCCACCGCAGCTCGTCGTTTCTTGCAGGACCAGCGCGATTTTGCTGCTGCACCTGTAGAGGAAGCAAAGCCGTGCATGGAGCCACAGGTGCGCTCGTTTCAGCATGCGTGGAAGCAAAAAATACCTCGCCGAAACGTGGGCACACCTGCGTGATTTTGCTTCTTTCATAGGTGCAGCAGTAAAATCGCGCTGGTCCCGCAAGAAATTACGAGCCGTGGCAGCGAGCGCAATTTAGTGTTCCGGCTCGTAGCCTACTGCTGGATATCAAACTCGCTACGTCACACAGGCGGGGATTGTGATTTACCTCCGCTACCGATGCTGATGCCAACACCCATCAATCACCAGAACATGTCCTGCAATGTTTCTTGGGCTCAAAAGATCTGGTGGCTCATCTGTCCAACTGGATAATCCTGAGCTTCTGAGGTCTCTCCCTTGTGGGGTGCCTCAGGGGTCGGTCCTCTCCCCCCTGCTATTTAATATCTACATGAAACCGCTGGGTGAGATCATCCAGAGGCATGGGGTGAGGTATCATCAGTACGCTGATGATACCCAGCTTTACATCTCCACCCCATGTCCAGTCAACAAAGCAGTGGAAGTGATGTGCCGGTGTCTGGAGGCTGTTGGGGCCTGGATGGGTGTCAACAGACTCAAACTCAACCCGGATAAGACGGAGTGGCTGTGGGTTTTGCCTCCCAAGGACAATTCCATCTATCCTTCCATTACCCTGGGGCGGGAATTATTGACCCCCTCGGAGAGGGTCCGCAACTTGGGCGTCCTCCTCGATCCACAGCTCACATTAGAGAACCATCTTTCAGCTGTGGCGAGGGGGGCGTTTGCCCAGGTTGGCCTGGTGCACCAGTTGCGACCCTATCTGGACCGGGACTCACTGCTCACAGTCACTCATGCCCTCATCACCTCGAGGTTCGACTACTGTAATGCTCTCTACATGGGGCTACCTTTGAAAAGTGTTCGGAAACTTCAGATCGTGCAGAACGCAGCTGCGAGAGCAGTCATGGGCCTACCTAGGTATGCCCATGTTTTCACCAACACTCCGCAGTCTGCATTGGTTGCTGATCACCTTCCAGTCACAATTCAAAGTGTTGGTTATGACCTTTAAAGCCCTTCATGGCACTGGACCAGAATATCTCTGAGACCGCCTGCTGCCGCACGAATCCCAGCAACCGATTAGGTCGCACAGAGTGGGCCTTCTCCGGGTCCCATCAACTAAACAATGTCGGTTGGCGGGCCCCAGGGGAAGAGCCTTCTCTGTGGAGGCCCCGACCCTCTGGAACCAACTGCCCCCGGAGATTAGAACTGCCCCTACTCTCCTTGCCTTTCGTAAGCTCCTTAAGACCCACCTATGTCGTCAGGCATGGGGGAACTGAGACATCTCCCCCGGGCATATACAATTTATGAATGGTATGTGTGTATGTATGTGTGTTTAGAAATGGGGTTTTTTTAAAATGTTTTTAGTAGAAATTTAGATTTGTTGTAAACTGTCTTTTGCACTTTGTTGTGAGCCGCCCCGAGTCTGCGGAGAGGGGCGGCATACAAATCTAAATAAACAAACAATAAACAAACAAGTCTAAATAAACAAACAAATCTAAATCTAAATAAACAAACAAGAGAAGAACACCCCCACAAAAAAAAATCCCTCCCTGAGCAACCATCCGTAGAAATATTCCGACTGCAAATGAAAAACAATACGAGCAAACGCAGCAATGGCATTTATTGGAAATTTTCCACGTGACAACATGAACAAGTCAGTGAAAACCAAGATAGCGTGAAACGTTGTGATCTAAAAAAAAAACCCCTCTTGCGTGCCTTAATAACTCAGGCCACCGGCATCCAAATTCTCTGGGGCCCCGTCTCCGTGCGTGAGGTGACCCCCAAATGAAATTGCTAAAGTAACAGCACATTTTCCTTCCGAAAGTGCGATGTTTCTGCAACTCCGCCGGGTTTGGCGTGATCCTGCGGATTGGATAAGAAGCAGCAAGGAAATAACGCCAGACACGCAATCTTTGGGAAATCTCCCGTGCAAAAAAGCTTGAAATTAGGGCAGTGTCTCGTCATGCATTTTGGCTTTTCCTTTGGGACGCTGCCCAGGAAAACTAAGAAATTATATGATCAAGATTTTTTTAAAAAAAAAGGGGGGGGGAGGAGAGATGGTTTGGACTTGTGCAGCAGCGGGTGGAGGAGAATGCCGACTCTGTCCTCCTTGGTTTTGCTTGCTGTTTGCCTAACGCAAGACATGTCGCAATGGAAGCACTTTCAGCCGCACCTGTGTTTTGGACAAGGAAGACCACTGGGCTGAATTTGGCACAATTTTAGAGAAAGCAGCTGGAGAAATACAACAAGTCATTCCCAAGGCGGAGGGGAGAGGTGGGGGAAACGGCATGTTCCAAAACATTATTTCTTGTGTTGGCTGATTGCTATTTTCACCATTTTGATAGATCAAATGTTGACTTTCAGTGTCTGAAACAGCTTCCAAAACCAGGAAACATATTTAAGAAATAGGCAAAAATAGCTTTCAAAACCAGAAAATATATTTAAGAAATAGGCAGAGCAGCAAATGAGGATGTTGTTGATGATAATAATAATAATATAAACAGTTGACGCACCATCCAGAAATTGCTAGATTTTCAAGAAGCCGAATCTCTGCTTCTTAAAAACAGAAGAGGAGGGAACAGACATGTTATGCTGAAAAGTACAAACTACCACATAGGAATAAACCATTCCCCTTAGCGTTAATTCTGTGACAACCTATTTCAGTGTTGGCGGATCCTTTCGGCATTAAGTGCCGAAATGAGGGGGGAGGATATGCATGCCGGAAGCCGAAAGAGCAGCCGCCCGGTGCTTATGCAACCTAGTCTTCCCATTTCTGGTGCACGGGAGCAGACAAATACCAGCTGGCCGGTGCACATACATGCCGGAAACTGGAATATCATCTTCCCGGCACATACACGCACATTTGGTGGCTGCTCTTCCGGTTTTCAAAACCAGCTGGCTGGCACGCCAGAACCCGGATGAGCAACAAGCGACGGCTTGCAAGCCTGGATAGATGGCTCTGCGTGCCACTTCCGGACCTATTTGTTCTTCTGTTGCAGGTGCAACGTGAAAAGTTTATGGGATCTCCCCTGTGGATAAAATACTAACATTGGGAGGGAAAAAACCTGGACAACTGAGGAAGCAGGAAGCTCTTACAGGGTTTCCTTGGCCAAGTGGAATTCGGCATTTGGCTGAAGGATACTCCATCTATTGCTTTTAAAAGGATGGCCATTCCCCACCTCAGGACTTGTAGTGTTTCATAGCATCTCTGGGCCATTGCTGAAGTGACACGGGCTGTCCGCAACTAAATCTCAAGCGCAAGAAAAAGCTACAAGGTGCTAAGATACAGACAGCGCTCAACAGCAAGGATCCCTGCAACCAGAGGTGGTGTTCAACCACCTCTGCCTTCAACCAAATGGACTGGAGTCGATCCCAAAAGTTTCAGGTGACTTTCCTCGGGAGAAGGAAGAGCTTGCTTGGAAAGTCCTACCTGCATTCTGCCAGCGAAGGCATAGTTTTTTTCAGCAGTACTGGTGTGCCCTCCGAGGCCGATGCGGGCATCTGCATCTCCGGCGGGCACGTGCCTGCCTTTCGGCGTGAGATTTTACTTCTGCACATGTGCAGCAAGCGAAATCACATGTGAGGATGCGCGCGAGAGCGAGATTTTTGGTGATTTTGCTTCCGTGTATGCGCAAAGCAAAAAATATCGGCAAAATCTCACTTGCGCCAGCGTCTTCACGCAAGATTTCACTTGCTGTGCATGCGCATAAGCAAAATCTCGCACAGGTGGGCATCA
Source organism: Erythrolamprus reginae (assembly GCF_031021105.1). Taxonomy (NCBI): domain Eukaryota; kingdom Metazoa; phylum Chordata; class Lepidosauria; order Squamata; family Dipsadidae; genus Erythrolamprus; species Erythrolamprus reginae. Next base: position 125,520,418 of record NC_091953.1, on the reverse strand, counting down.
GGGACATACAGCTGCATGCACATCCTGAAAATCGCTACTGGAACGTAGTACCTGACTGTTCCAGTAGGAGGCCATCGCTGACTCCTGCCCCAGCCACATCTCAGTCACCCAATGGGGGTTTTTTGCTCTCTGTGTCACAAGGAACGGGGAGTGAAGGGGTCCCTGATATGTCTTCCTTGCTTTTCTGGATAGGGAATGGGTGACTTTTCACCACCAGCTCTCCCTGAAGTGGGCAGGAGGAGAGGTCAGTTGTGTGTCCGCAGGAACACAGCTGTTTCCGTGCAAAGGACGGACCAGCGATCCTCCCTGAGGAATGGACCCACAACATATAGCAGACATGCACAGCGCTACCCACCCCACCCACCCCACCCCTCAGCTGGGACCTGGGCTGCTTTTTGGTGGTGGAAATACATTCTTGCTTTTTTTATTTTTATTTTTCAAGTGTTGATCAGCGTATAGAAAAGACCCCGTGTTCCTTCCTTGACTGAAGGAAGGTAAGAGTCTTCGACGTTTTAAGTTACAAAGCAGTCTCAAAATTCCACCAAATTAGATCAGTCCTAAATATACACCTGATCTTCTCCGTCAGATCCCAACTTTTGTTCTGTGCACTGCAAATTATGTACACGCGTTATTTTAAAAAAAAAAAAGAAGGAGGAGGAGGACATGAACTTGGGATTTGCATATTGAGGTTGAAAAAAAGGCCTCTTTGCTACTGTGGCGGCTGCTTGTAGAATTCTGTCAAATGAGATGGATCTCTTTTCCAACAGCTGCCTGGCCCGTTTCCTTCCATTTATGAGAAGATACCATGTTCGTTCTCTCTCTCTCTCTCTCTTTTTCTTCTTCCCACTGCCCCCCACCCCTCGTTTATGGCTTTCTTCTAGAATTTGTTTGCAAGACAGTTGACTTCTTTCAGCAGGTCTTCACAGTCAGGCAGGCCTCCTGGGGCAGGTAGCTGCAAATCTTCTCCAGGGCCTTCTGATACAGAGCCTTGTCCTCCTCCAGGGACTGGATTAAAGCCATCATCTGGCTCTCCCTTCTCAAGGCCTCTTCCACGTTGGACTCCATGCCTTGGATCTTAGCATGGGCCACCTAACAAAGAGCGGAAAAGAGGAAATGTAGAGATGGTCAGAGGAGGTCCTTCAGTTCTGCCAAATCTCTCATGATTCCTGGAGTGACCAGGCATCCTTTATTATAAAGGAGGGCCCTTCATTTCAGAAAGGTGTCCTTTATTTATTTTAAGATCCTATATTATTTATCCCATTTCTTACTCCCAGCAAATCAGTAATCTAGTCCTAGATCATGTTTGTTATTCAGTGGTTCCCTATCATTTAAAAAAAAATTCTATCTGAATGGAATGGAATAGCAGAGTTGGAAGGGACCTTGGAGGTCTTCTAGTCCAACCCCTGCCCAGGCAGGAAACCCTACACCATTTCAGACAAATGGTTATCCAATCTCTTCTTAAAAACTTCCAGTGTTGGAGCATTCACAACTTCTGGAGACAAAGTAGTTTCTTCTGCCAGGAAATTTCTCCTTAGTTCTAAGTTGTTCTCTCCTTGTTTAGTTTCCACCCCTTCCTTCCTTCCTTCCTTCCTTCCTTCCTTCCCTTTTCTTTCTTCTTCCTTCCCTTTCTTTCTCTCTCTCTCCCTCCCTCCCTCTCATCCTTCCTTCTTTCTTTCTTATTTATTTATTTGATTAGATTAGACTTCTATGCCACCCTATTCCTCGGACTCAGGAAGGTTCTACCCTCCGTTGCTTTGGAGAATAGCTTCATTCCCTCTTCTTTGTGGCAGACCCTGAGATATTGGAACACTGCCATCATGTCTTTTTTATCAAACTAGACAAATTAGACATACTTAATGAACTCAATCTGTATAGTCTGGAGGACAGAAGGAAAAGGGGGGACATGATCGAAACATTTAAATATATTAAAGGGTTAAATAAGGTCCAGGAGGGAAGTGTTTTTAATAGGAAAGTGAACACAAGAACAAGGGGACACAATCTGAAGTTAGTTGGGGGAAAGAGCAAAAGCAACATGAGAAAATATTATTTTACTGAAAGAGTAGTAGATCCTTGGAACAAACTTCCAGCAGACGTGGTAGATAAATCCACAGTAACTGAATTTAAACATGCCTGGGATAAACATATATCCATCCTAAGATAAAATACAGAAAATAGTATAAGGGCAGACTAGATGGACCAGGAGGTCTTTTTCTGCCGTCAGACTTCTATGTTTCTATGTTTTACCCAATTACTGCAACATACTTCATATGTTTTAGCCTCCAGTCCCCTAATCATCTTTGCTGCTCTTCTTTGCAATTTTTCTAGAGGAAGAAAGCTGCCACTGGATATTTCCTTTGAGGGATTCGTCTTTGCCTAATCTGATATTGTCAATTGCTCCCAAATTCACATTGAGCCTGGCTCTTTGTTGAGTTTTACCTGAAGTTTCTCCAAGAGATCCATATTCTGCCTTTTCAGCTGACCGTTGGCCCTTTCAAGTTTCTCTGTAGCTTCAATCTCCTCACAAGGGCTTAGGTTCTCTTGCAATTCGTCCTGAAGCACATGGTACTCCACCTCATAGGCATGAAGCTGTTTGGAGATGTCCATCTCAAATACCTACCATGGGGTAGCGAAAGAAGGGGGGAGGTGATTCCTTACAAACTACTGTCTACTTGAGAAAAGGACAAATTAACTTAAAGTATCACCATTGAACTGCAGATATACATGTAATTTGCTTGGATGGCCATGCCACTCAAAGGATTTCCATGGACAAATGACATAGCCATCTTGCTTTCTGTCAAGTTCTACTTAGCAATTTTTTAAAATAAAAAATATCTCCATGTTTCAAAGAAAAACTATGTTGTTTTTCAGAGTATAAGACACACCTTTTTCTTCCCTAAAAGAGGCTGAAAATTTGGGTGCGTCTTATACTCTGACTGTAGCTTTTTTGAAGTTTTTTTCCCAGCCCTAACAAGGTGCTAACGATCTTCCCAGCTCTTACCTTGCAGGCTCTTTCATTGCTACTCTCTCTGAAGAATGTTTTACCAGCCCCAAGTCTTTGCAGGCTTTTTTCATTGCTCTACTTGCTTTGAATAAGTTTCTTTCCAGCCCTAATGAAGTGCTAATGGTCTTCCCAGCTTGCTGGCTCTTTCATTGTTACTCTCTCTGAATAAGGTTTTTTTTAAAGCACTAACCAGGGGATAAAATAATGTGCTGAAGCTGACTAAGGATGCTAGCCAGATGAATACCTGGTAGGCAGATTTCCCCTCTCCATTTTCCTCCCCCAAAACTAAGGTGTGCCTTATACTCCGAAAAGTACGGTACTTTATTCCTAAAACACCTCAAAGGCACACTTAAATTCCAAAACTGATGGTTGAAATTATTGCAGCAACTTATAAATACAGGACATCTCAAGTGCTTTTCTGAGCTCATATCACTGGCGAAGCTTAATCAAGGACAGTTTTAATAGACATAGTAAAAACAATGCAGACTCCGAAAGAGTCTTTGGAGAGGGGCAGCATACAAGTCTAAATAATAATAATAATAATAATGATAATGATAATAATGATAATGATAATAATAATACTCAACTGCTGCAAAAAGATCGCACAGACTGACTATAAGCATAGACATGATTCTGTAGCACAGATGATCCACTGGAACTTGTGCCGGAACTACCATTATTTACCAGTGGCAAAGAACTGGTGGGATCATAAGCCCGAAAAAGTGGTCGAAAATGAGCAAGCAAAACTACTGTGGGACTTCCGACTTCCGACTGACCGAATTCTGAAGCATAACACACCAGACATTGTGATCGTGGAGAAAAAGAAACTATGGATCATCGACATCGCAATCCCAGGAGACAGCAGAATTGAGGAGAAGCAGCTAGAGAAATTAGTGAAATACGAAGATCTAAAAATCGAGCTGCAACCACTCTGGCATAAGCCAGTGAAAGTGGTCCCAGTGGTACTTGGCACGCTGGGCGCATTGCCAAAGGATCTCAGCGGACATTTGAAAACCATTGGAATTGACAAAATCTCCATCTGTCAATTGCAAAAGGCCGCTTTACTGGGATCGGCAGACATCATTCGCCGCTACATCACACAGTCCTAGGTGCTTGGGAAGCGCCCGACTGGTGGTGAAATACGAAATCCAGCATAGTGATCTGGTTTGCTGTGTTGTACTGACATAATAATAATAATAATAATAATAATAATAATAATAATAATAATAATAATAATTTTTTAAAAAATGAAAAGGAAAGTTTAGAAATATTTTACTTCTGTAAAAACTTTCAATAAAAGGTGAGACATACTGTAGGTCACCCCAAAAACTCAGCATTGTCAATCAAGCGTTGCTTTAAAAGGATTTCTGCTCCTAAGAAAGGAGCAAAAGAAGGCAGGCAGGTATAAACCTGTTACCTGGGCTATTATCTTCTCCATCTGGGGTTGGCTCATGTCTGGGAGAGTGTTCTTAAGAAACTCAACAATGCCTTCAAATGTCTCACACGACATGATGTTTTCCTCCTGGGTGCTAAGCAGGCATAGCGCTATCTTAAATATAACTTCTGTACCTTGAAGAAAAATAATATCTGGGACGAGAAAGAAAGCAAGACAATAGATTACAGGCAGGCCTCGATTTATGACCACAATGGTCAGACTCCAGCATATTACCCTTTATATACTGCTGTTGGTCTCTAGCCCCATCTAGTGGCCAGAGGGACACAATGAATGTGTCCCTTAGGACTGCAAAGCGAAACGGATCCTTACCAAAGATTCTGGCTACGAATCCAAGGGGAAATTGCGAGGCAAATAAAGTGAGAAACCAGGGCGCGGCGTAAAGGCTCGGGCTGATTTCGTTTTCTTCAAGATGGTGGTAAAGATCCCGATGATAATCGTGAAGCAACCTGGACAGCTGGTACATCTGGATCTACATGGACATTTGGAAAAAAAGGAGGTTAGGAGATTCATACCTGCCTAAGAACTCCATATATGGCCAAGCGTGGCAAACCACGTTCCTTCAGTCAGTGTTTCTTTCTTTCTTTCTTTCTTTCTTTCTTTCTTTCTTTCTTTCTTTCTTTCTTTCTTTCTTTCTTTCTTTCTTTCTTTGATTTGTATGCTGCCCCTCTCCGTAGACTCGGGGCAGCTAACAACAGTAATAAACAGTAGGTAACAAATCTAATGTTTAAAATAATTAAAAAACCCTTATTAAAACCAAACATACACACAAACATACCATGCATAAATTGTATAGGCCTAGGGGGAAAAGGGTAGTTCAGTTCCCCCAAGCTTGACAACAGAGGTGGGTTTTGAGGAGCTTACGAAAGGCAAGGAGGGTGGGGGCAATTCTGATCTCCGGGAGGAGCTAGTTCCAGAGGGTTGGGGCCGCCACAGAGAAGGTTTTTCCCCTGGGTCCCGCCAGACAACATTGTTTAGTTGAGGAAACCCGAAGAAGACCCGAAGAAGACTGACTCTGTGGGACCTAACCGGTCGCTGGGATTCATGCGACAGAAGGTGGACCCGGATGTATTCTGGTCCGATGCCATGAAGGGCAGTGTTGAGATATCTCAGGAGCTGCCACAAAGAAGTGGGAGTCAACCTATTCTCCAAAGCTCTTGAGGGCAGGATAAGAAGCAATGGGTGGAAACCAATCAAGGAGATAAGCAACTTATGTTGGTTATGACCTATAACGCCCTTCATGGCATGGGACCAGATTTCTTACAGGACCTTCTTCTGCCTCATACTTCCCAGCAGCCAGTCAGGTCCCACAGAGTTGGCCTTCTCCAGTCCCGTCAGCCAATGTCATCTGATGGAGCCTAGGGGAAGAGCCTTCTCTGTGGCAGCCCCGGCCCTGTGGAACGAGCTCCCCTCGGAGATCCGCACTGCCCCCACTCTCCCTGCCTTCCGTAAACTTTTAAAGAGCCACCTCTGCTGGCAGGCCTGGGCCCATTGAAATGTTAACACCTTTTAACACCCAATGAATGAATGTGTGATGGATGGTGTGTGAATCTGTTGTTAACTTTTAATTATGGGGATTTGAATATGCAAATTTTATTTAGATTTCTACACGTTGTAAGCTGCCCTGAGTCTCAGGTGAAGGGTGGCATAGAAATCAAATAAATAAATACATAATAAACTTAGAACTAAGGAGAAATTTCTTAACAGTCAGAACAATTAACCAGTGGAACTGCTTGCCTCCAGAAATTGTGGGGGCTTCATCACTGGAGGTTTTTAAGAAGAGATTGGATAACCATTTGTTTGAAATAATATAGGGCAGTGGTTCTCAACTTGGAGGTCGGGACCCCTTTGGGGGTTGAATGACCGTTTCACAGGGGTAGCCTAATACTATGGGAAAAGACAAATTTCCCATGGTGTAAGGAACTAAACTTCTATTCTGGCATCTTGGCACATATTTTTACAATCAGGCATTTACAGTGGGGGTGTCCCCCTGACCTTCCTGCAAATTAGCTTAAAGCTCTGTTGGGAGAATTGGTGCTAGACTTATGGTTGGGGGTCCCCACAACATGAGGAACTGTATTAAGGGCATTAGAAAGATTGAGAACCACGGGATAGGGTTTCCTAACTGAGCAGGGGGTTGAACTAAAAGACCTCCAAAGTCCTTCCAACTCTGCTATTTCTGTTCAGTTCTGGTTCTAGTCCATTCTTTTCTTTTTGCCTTACCTCCAGCGACATCATGTCGGGCCTGTACTGTTTCCGGAACCCGAGATCGTACATGAGGAATTTCAGCATTTCAAAGGCTTGTTCTTCACTCATGTGGAGGAGCAGCACTCCGGCCACGAAACTGATGCCTTGACAGTAGCCCACCTCCTTGTCCAGCAAGGAGTAGGCTTTCAGCAGGTTGAAGAGTGAGAGCTGTCCCGCGCCCAGTTGAGCCGAAAAGTAGGGATGGGTGGGGAAAGTCCTTCCTGGAACAAAACATTGCTTTTACAATTGGTTTTACAATAAGGGTTTTTTAGTTGTTTTAGTGTTGGATTTATATGATGTTTTTTTATTACTGTTGTTAGCCGCCCCGAGTCTATGGAGAGGGGCGGCATACAAATCCAATAAATAATAATAAAAAGAAGGGGTGAGGTCAGAAGTGAAATTGGGTGCCTGCTACCGGCCCCTCCAGCAGCTGAATCGGAGGAGGAGAGGAATGGGAGCAGTGAAGGGCTCCCAAGATTTGGCTTCTGTACATGCACAGGAAGCGAAATCTCACACAAGAATGCTCACGTATGCGAGATTTCACCAATTTTTAACCGATTTCTTTGTTTCTATACATGCGTGGAAATAAATGCCAAAAAACCCCAGTGAAATTGCACGCATGAGAGCGTCCTCACGTGAGATTTTGCTTTCTGTGCATGCACAGAAGCCAAATCTCGCAAGGGTGCAAACATGCACGTCGGGGATGCGGAAACGCATGCGCATCTCCAGTTTTCCTACCGGGACAGTGTACTGGACTGTCCATGCAGCAGCCCAGGGTCAGCATCAGAACAACCGAATAGTTTTGAGCAAGAAGAGGGAATGGAGCTAACAGAGAGAGAGAGAGAGGGGTGGAGCCTCAGGTCTAGAGGTGGCCGATGAGGAAAAGGAAGAACAGCTGAGTCCATGCCTGACGTGCAGCTGTGCAGAAGAGCATGACGTGCAGCTGTGCAGAAGAGCAGAGAAGAGGAGAGAAGTGGAAATCTATGGGCTGGTCCTTGGTAAGGAAGAGCCACTGCTCCTAGCAAAGCCCCAACCTAATTCTGGGGATAAAAGGCAGGGGACAGAAATGAATAAATGGTGGCAAACAACTCATTTCCTGGTTGGCACTTGTTAGTATGCGAGATTAATTTTTTGCTGGGGCTGCCGGCATTCCTAATAAAGGAACCGTTTGAGTTCATGAACAGAGGGTTTGTCATGATTGAGGAACTGGGGGAGAACATCGGGGCTCAGGCTCACCATCGCTGGTGCTACTGGAACACTCCTAGTGATTGACATGGGTGCATGTCAGCATGATTAGGCTTCTGCGCATGCACTGGAAGCCAAATCTTGCATGAGGACATGTGCGCAAGTGAGATTTCGGCAAATGTCGCCAGGCCTGGGGCAATTAGATCTAGACCAATAAATGTGATGAATGGTTGTGATTGAATTGGTTGATTGATTTTAATATACTGGGGTTTTGGCTTGTGGTTTTTAACTACAGTGATCCCTCTATTATCGCGAGGGTTCCGTTCCAAGACCCCTCGCGATAATCGATTTTTCGCGATGTAGGGTTGCGGAAGTAAAAACACCATCTGCGCATGCGCGCCCTTTTTTTCTATGGCCGCGCATGTGTAGATGGTGGAGTTTGCGTTCCCTGCCGCCCACGCAAAGGGGAAACCCCGATTCGGCTCCTCGCTGCTGCTGCGCTACCGAGCAGATCAGCTGCTGAGCGGCCGAAGGAACCTTCCCTGGGTCTTCCCGGCCGCCCACGCAAAGGGGAAACCCCGGCTCCTCGCTGATGCCCGCCGCTCGCCCGCCCGCCAGCAAGAGGGGGAAGACCCAGGGAAGGTTCCTTCGGCCGCCCAGCAGCTGATCTGCTCGGCGCAGCAGCAGCGAGCAGACGAAGATCGGGGTTTCCCAGCCGCAAAGGGGAAACCCCGGCTCCTCGCTGATGCCCCCGCTCGCCCGCCCGCCGCCCGCCAGCAAGAGGGGGAGAGATAGAGAAAGAGAGAGAAGGAAAGAAAGAGATGAGAGAGGGAGGAAGAGAGTGTGAGAGAGGAAGAAGCAAGATAGAGAAAGAGAGAGAAAGAAAGATGAGAAAGGAAGGAAGAGAGTGACGTCATCGGGTGCGAAAAATCGCGATATAGCGTTTCGCGAAGATCAAGATCGCGAAGATCGAGGGATCACTGTAATTAGATTTGTTTTGTACGTACTGTTTTATATTGTATCTTGTGAGCTGCCCCGAGTCTTTCAGAGAAGAGCGGAATACCAATGTAATAAATTAAGTAAATTAATTAAATAAATACATTTTGCTGATATTTTTGCTTCCGCGCATATGCAGAAGCAAAAAACCACCAAAAAAGTGATGAAATCTCATTTGTGTGCGCATCCTCACGTAAGATTTCACTTCCAGCGCATGTGCAGAAGCCGAATCTCATACCAACCTATGCACCTGCCACCTCTGCACTCGGCTCCATTTTTGCTACCAGGACATTGTATCGCCCAGTATTAGATGCAACCAACTCAGGGAAAGCTCAGGCTGCTTCCTACAAGAAGAGCTCCAGGGAAAGACCATAAATGGAATTCCAATTGAAAACAAGCATTAGCCTGAGATCTCTTTGCACGATGACAGGCGCTATCAATCAGTGCTGAAACGTCACTGTTCTGGGGATACCCTGGAACTCCCCCTCCAGCCCATAGCATCCAGAAGCCAAGTAACCACCCTCACCCAGGTCCACCAGGATGGCATGCTGCTGTGTTGTCAGCTGCTTCAAGAGGTCTTTGTAGGAGATGTCGGGAGGTTGTTGCTTATTTGGGAGCCGGTGTCTGACGCGGTGCTGCACGGCCAAAAACTGCCAAATTTCTCCCCGGCGGCTTTTAGGAACACCTTAACAAAAGCACAAAGAATGGAAAGGTAGAGAGAGAGAGATTTTCTTTCTCCCCCCCTGCACTCACACATAAAGTATATACACAGTAATAACCTTGAATGTGTGCAACAGCTGAAAATATCTGGCAGTGGTGAAGCTATTTCTGAACTTAAGAAAATAAGTGTTGGCTTTGATTGGCCTTGAGCGCTAAGCAGGGCTGGACTTTATTAGGATGGTGGTAGAAGGCAGAGGTATTCTGCCAGGTTATATATATAGTTGCACCACTGGAGAAATGCAAGAAAAGGAACAAACACACCCTGTGGGCAAACACCCACCCACAAACATACAAACCCAACCTGGAGATGCTCCTAAAGCACCAAGAATTGACCTCCACTCAAGGACATTTCCCCCTTTTTCTTCCCTCCATGGCTAAATCAAAACGCAATGCTGTAGTCGATCACTAATTAACTAAAAACACCAGGCAGTAGGTGCAAAGGGACCCCATTGAGATTTTGAGACACAGAGGGATTTACAGTTGATGTCATGGAGAGAACAGCTGGAAAATGTCGCTTGGCGAGACCCAAGGGAAGAGCCTTCTCTGTGGCGGTCCCGGCCCTCTGGAACCAACTCCCCCCAGAGATTAGAATTGCCCCCACCCTCCTTGCCTTTCATAAGCTGCTTAAAACCCACCTCTGCCGCCAGGCATGGGGGAACTGAGATACACTTTCTCCCTAGGCCTTTAAAATTTTATGCATGGTGTATCTGTATGTATGATTGGTTTTTATATAATGGGTTTTAACTGTTTTTAGTATTGGATTATACTGTTTTGTTACTGTTGTTAGCCGCCCCGAGTCTGAATGAATAAATAAATCAATAAAATAGCAGGCTTGAGAAATCCAACCGATAACGTCTATCGAGAGACTCTACAGGTTCATAGCCACCTTGTAGGGGTGGTGAAGGAAGGAGAGGTGCTTCGCTGACCACAAAGAACTCACAATTTCCTCATTAGGTCCGATGGCCATTTTTGGCATTTACAAAGCTGGGACAATTGGAACTGTAAGATTTGCGTTGGAGCGGTTCATGGACAGAGCATTGAAACTGAGTGAGATAATTACCAACTTTCACTCTAAAGACCTGATTTAATAGATTTTGAGGCAAAGCAAATTTTTTGCATAATGTTCCTCTCCTCCCAGATGCAAAGCCTTGGTTGCAACCCATATTTTTTTCCCCAGGCACTGTCCGTTGGGCTCAGAACTTACCATCTTTCAGGGTGGTATGAATGTCTTCCACATCACATCTGATCTTGGCTCTGCAATTCAAGAGTTTCTTGTCCCAGATGTTAATGACATCCTTCTGACAGGTTCCAACTTCCTGGTAGTCCAGCTTAATTTTCCTGGATTGGAGCTCATCTCTGCTCGCTGCAAGAGAGAAGAGCCATAGCTCATGTTCAGATAAGCAGTTACCTTCACCACATTTCGATGTGCATATACTGGATCACAGAGACACCAACCACAACAGAGATGCCATTTAATGATTCAGTCCAAAGGTAAGCACAGGATTCTGCTTTTTGCACCAGATAGTCACATAAAAGCCTTCCCATCAGATAGTTCTTCCACTAACGTTTCGCAAGATATTAAATAGAAGATGGTCTTCCTAGGCTGGATCAGATATTCCTTCCACTCAAAAATCAGCCTAATGTTCAGAGCTTACTAGGTTTTGCACCCAATGTGGGTTTTGGTTTCATTTCTGTCCACAGGTATACAAACTGTGCCACCCCTGTGAGAGATGTTCCTAAGTTAGTGTTGATTGAGTCACAAAGAAGGGGACAGACAAAATAATATACTACGCAGAAATGTCGAAACTGACTATATTAGTTAGAAACGAATCATTGGCTACGTTCAATAATTGTTGGGACCCTTTTTATAATTGGTTAGGAAGCAAGAGCGAGAACAACAGGCTACAAGATTGAAATGTCAGATATAACCTTGAACTGTAACAAATCTGGTATAAAGCAACTTTTTATCTAATATAATAACATGAGACTTTATATACATTTGGATATGAATTTTATTATTATTTGTTAATTTCTCTGCAATTCGTTTATTTCAACCCTTGCATTTAACATTCTAGATAAACTATTCGAATCATGGTAATGAGCAAATATAACTGGATCTAGTTTTCGTATTCAATACAACTCTCCTGTATATTCGCCGATACTTTTACCTGTTTGGTTTTTGTTTGTTTGCTTTATTTTTTCTTTCTCTCGTATTTTATGTTTTGTATTGTACTATATGTTGTATCAAACGATGTACATGTTTCATTTTTAATAATAAAATTTATTTAAATTTTAATTTAAAAAAAAAAGAAGGGGACAGACACATACACAACATTTTCAGGACAAAAAGGCTGTTTCCTCCACAATTCAGAATGTCAGTCACACCTGTCGCAATTGACACAGTCAGTGTAAACTGGGTATAATACTGTTAACATCAATTCAAAAAGAGAGCATGCACTCCTCATACGCCCAATTTCACTACATTGTATTTACAGGGTGCGTTCCAAAAGTAATGCATTTTTAAAAAAGTAATTTATTGAACAGATTTGCACAAACACTTAAAATTCTTCAAAGTACTGTCCTTGGGCCTCTACACATTTTTTCCAGCGACTCTGCCATGACCGGTACGTGCCCTGGAAGGCGTCTTTGGGGACCTCTCGCAAGGTCTTCATCACGACTGATTGGATCTCTTCTATAAACAAATAACAGATTCCTTTCAAGGCTGGGAACAAAAAGAAGTCTGCTGGGGCGACGTCAGGGCTATAAGGGGGGTGGGGCAGCGTTGGCACCTGGTGTTTGGCCAGGAACTCACAGACTTGCAGCGCGTTGTGGCCAGGTGCGTTTTTCATCCATAGAAGAGATCCAATCAGCTGTGACAAAGACTTTGCAAGAGGTCCCCAAAGACGCCTTCCAGGGCACGTACCAGTCATGGCAGAGTCACTAGAAAAAAATGTGTAGAGGCCCAAGGACAGTACTTTAAAGAATTTTAAGTGTTTGTGCAAATCTGTTCAATAAATTACTTTTTTAATAATTGCATTACTTTTGGAACGCACCCTATATTTCAGGTTTTACATTGATGGTTAATACGGAAACTAAATCTATAAAGTCTAAGACACCGATGGTGAATCTTTTTTGGTTTGCATGCCAAAAGGAAGTGTGTGTGCACACTAGCACATGCACATGTGCCCACACCCCATCCCTCCCTTCATTCTTCCCTCTGCGCATGCACAAACCCCTTCCGGCCCCGCGCATGCGTACAGGCCTCACTGAAACCTGGAATAGTGAACATATGGACAAACCAGAAGTTGAAAAAAACAGACTTCTGGTTTGCCCGTTGTGTTGGTGTTTTTTCGCACTCTGAAGCCCTGGAGTGTGAAAAACAGCACAATGGGCAAACTGGAAGTCTGTTTTTTCTAACTTCTGGTTTGTCCATTTTTCGTCCCTGAAGCCCCCAGAGGGCAAAATGGCCTTCCCAGAGGCCGAAAATCAGCTGGCCAGCACAGGCTTGTGCACTGGAGCTGTCATAGGACAATGCCTCACATGTCCTCCATTATGGCTCCGCGTGCCACCTGTGGCATGCGTGCCATAGGTTTGCCATCACTTGTCTAAGATATAACAGCAGCCATTTAGCAACTGCACAAAAGAGAGTGATCATTGATCTTCGGTTAACCAGGGTTACGCCCATGTTTAACAACATTGCAACAACCCTTTTTGAAGCAGGCAAAACAGATTATTTTATCCAGAATCGAATCATCATTCAGGGGAGAGGTGCATCTGTATTGTGTTCTACCCACAACTTTTGGACTCCCCTTTCTCTCAGGTTTAATTCCTCACTGGATTTTCAGGGCAATGGCCACGTGCTTCATATTTACATGACAAAAATTTAACCAAGGTGCATCTCAGAAACCTGTTGAGCGGAGTTGCTAGACAATCAAAAATGGCAGAGTGGGCCTTTTTGCAGGTGAGGTGGGAGAAATAGATTGTGCTTTATCCGTCTGGTCAAGTTCATTTTTTATGGCTACATCTAATTGAGAGGTCCAGTAGCAGAACTGAGGGTGAACACCTGGGACAGGTGGTGGTTGAGGCAAAGGACAGGAAGGCTATGAGAACTCATGCTGTTGCCACACATAGTCCCAATATGCCATAAAAAACTGCCAGGTGTGACACTCATAACTAAGCAAAAAAAAAAGCCCTTTTATCTGATTTTGTAGGAAACAAACTTTCTACTTCCTTTAAAATATCTTCTCAATAACAAATGCCTCCATTTAACATGCCTCTAAGAATATTAATAACCAGGAAAAGGTGGATATCCTGCCCAACCAAAGGAATTTTAAAGCCCGGGTCAATTACAATGTCAGGAAATGTTTTAAGCTTTTATCAACAAAAGGTTGGAGCCTAATTATTTTTTCTTTTCAAGGTCATCTTCTGGATTAATGTTGGATTTGTTAAATATGGCATGCTTCTTGTGTTAAATGCAACACCCGAAGGACAGTGTTCTTTTGCCTTTAGACAGTGTTCTCAGGTGGGAGAAGAAGAGTCCAAGCACCTATTTGAAAACTTATCCTGGTCAGTAAGCCACTTCTACCCGGTCATATGACCTTTAAGCCATCTCCAGTCACATGATTGTCTTATATATATATTACTTGCTTGCGCCTTGGTGCCCTCACTTTTTTCTCTTATTATTTTCTCTAACTCTATCTCCTCCCTAAGTAGTGCTTCTTTATTCTCCCTTTCATTCAGATATTTGCATATTGCATTTAGTTGTAGCCATCTTCCCTTACATAGCCACCATTCTATTCAATTTCTACTTGGCTTCCCATCCTTCTCATATAACTGTTCTATCTTAGTTATCCCTCTTCTATAACCCTATTTAGATTTGTTTCATTATCTCTATTTATTACATATAGTGATGACAATTTTGATTTATATAATCCTATTTTTTCCAAATTTCCACAGTCCCTTTCAAAGGAGCTATTGATTTATTTAGATCGCTCTTATTCCACCTTATAAAAAATAATTTTCTATTCTTTATCCCGTTCATCTCTTTTTTCCAATTTCACCCATTTAGTTTCAAATAATTGCAACTCCATTAATCTTTCAATTTGAACCCGGACAGAGGATTGTCAAGCCACTCCCACCTGGTCACATGACCACCAAGCCACACCCACACAATAAGCCATGCCCACAATGCAGTAGTAATTTTTTTTGCAGCCCTTCACCGGGGGGGGTGGGGTGGCTTTATGTTCATCAAGTATGCCCATATCACTCCAACACTCCGCAGTCTGCATTGGTTGCCGATCAGTTTCCGGTCACAATTCAAAGTGTTGGTTATGACCTATAAAGCCCTTCATGGCACCGGACCAGAATATCTCCGGGACAGCCTTCTGCCGCACGAATCCCAGCGACCGGTTCGGTCCCACAGAGTAGGCCTTCTCCGGGTCCCGTCGACTAAACAATGTCATCTGGCAGGACCCAGGGGAAGAGCCTTCTCTGTGGCGGCTCCGACCCTCTGGAACCAGCTCCCCCCAGAGATTAGGATTGCCCCCACCCTCCTTGCCTTTCACAAACTCCTTAAAACCCACCTCTGCCGTCAGGCATGGGGGAACTGAAACATCTCCCCCTTGCCCATGTTGTTTTGGTGTTAGATTGATTGTATGTATGCGTGTTTTAATATTCTGGGGTTGTTTTTATGAATTTTTAGCTTAAAATTGTAATTGGATTGGTGGGTATTGGATTTGTTATTATGTATTGTTTTTATCTTGTTGTGAGCCGCCCGAGTTTTCGGAGAGGGGCGGCATATAAATCCAATAAATCTAAATCTAATCTAATTTATTGGACTCACTGTTCAAGCAGCTCCCTATCTATGTGATGGACTGATTGGCCACTGTCTGGGGAATTAATCTGGGCTGGTTCCTAACTTGCTTTAGCTGGGACAATTGTAAAGCTGGGGTGAAGGACACTGCTGGGGGGGGGGATAGACCAATAAAACCCTCCATAAACCACACTGATGTTTGAGTGAGTGGGGAAGCACACTTACCTTCTGCAAAACAAAGCTTCCTTCAAACTCCTCGATAGCATTAGGAAGAACAGGAAGCGTTAAAAGTTGGTTAATCGATTTCATTAAGGTGGATTAGGTTACAAAAGAAAAGCAGAGGTGGTGGTGGGGGAAATTAGAAGAAAAAGCAACTTCCAACTGCAGAAACTTTGTTTTTTTCCCCTCTGCAGGGTTTGTCCTGCACGGCGGTTGCTAAGGAAACAGCCCCGGAATACCTAGGAGTCGAAATTTCACTCAGCCAGAATTCCCAGCGCCCCTCTTGGTTATTTTCTCATTTTCCCCCTTTCACATTCATCACGGGGAGAAGAAAATAAATGGCTTCATGCTTTTTAGTCCATAATGCCCGCCGATTAGAGCACTCTTCATTCTCCGAATATATTCTCTGCTTTATTTCCCCCGGACCTCCCTTGACATCAGTTAAATGGTATATCACCCAAATGGTCTTATGCATCACCCAGGCGTTCAAGCGAGATATTAAAGGAGAAATAAAAGGAAACGGCGACCTCTGCAATAGAGGGGAGCCAGGGATGCTACAATCGGCTTGGCCGGGCAGGCAGGGGAGGCAAGAACTGCACTTCGGCTAGTAGAAGATACCAAGTGATACCACAGCTGACATTGGAACATCATCTTTCGGCTGTGGCGAGGAGGGCGTTTGCCCAGGTTCGCCTGGTGCACCAGTTGTGGCCCTATTTGGACAGGGAGTCATTGCTCACAGTCACTCATGCCCTCATCACCTCAAGGTTCGATTATTGCAACGCTCTCTATATGAGGCTACCTTTGAAAAGTGTTCGGAAACTTCAGATCGTGCAGAATGCGGCCGCGAGAGCCATCATGGGGCTTCCTAGATTCGCCCACGTTTCTGCAACACTCCGCGGCATGCACTGGCTGCCGATCGGTTTCCGGTCACAATTCAAAGTGTTGGTAATGACCTTTAAAGCCCTACATGGTATTGGGCCAGAATACATCCAGAACCGCCTTCTACCGCACGAATCCCAGCAGCCGATATGGTCCCACAGAGTTGGCCTTCTCCAGGTCCCAGGGGAAGAGTCCCGTTTGGCGGGCCCCAGGGGAAGAGCCTTCTCTGTGGCGGCCCTGGCCCTCTGGAATCAACTCCCCCCAGAGATTAGAATGGCCCCCACCCTCCTTGTCTTTCGCAAATTACTCAAGACCCACCTTTGTCGTCAGGCATGGGGGAGTTAGGATATTCCTTCCCCTAGGCCATTACAAGTTATGCATGGTATGTTTGTGTGTATGTTTGGTTTTTATAATAAGGGTTTTTAGTTGTTTTATTAAATTGGATTGTTACATGTTATTTTTTATCATTGTTGTTAGCCGCCCCGAGTCTGCGGAGAGGGGCGGCATACAAATCCAATAAAGAAATAAATAAATAAGTGGGACTTTGATATTATCCCATGGTTTAGATTGGGCATGTGCTGAACCATGACTTCTCCAGCGTAATCAATGTGGACCCTGCCTTTTGGGAATGTTCTGGGAAAGGTCACAAACCCATCTGTCCCCTTAAAAGGGCTGGAGAGAGTTCAGAGCCCTGTGGCCGTTCTGTTTCCATCCCTTCTTCTCCATCTTCCAGCAATGGGTGGAATTTAATCAAAGAGACAAGCAGCTTAGAACTAAGGAGAAATTTCCTAACAGTCAGAACAATTAACCAGTGGAACTGCTTGCCTCCAGAAATTGTGGGGGCTCCATCAATGGAGGCTTTTAAGAAAAGTTTGGATAACCTTTTGTCTGGGGAAGGGCAGCATTAAAAAAAAATCAAATAAATAAGTAAGTAAGTAAGTAAGTAAGTAAGTAAGTAAGTAAGTAAGTAAGTAAGTAAGTAAGTAAATAAGTAAATAAGTAAATAAGTAAATAAGCAAGTCCACAAATAGCACCAGGAAGTCCTCCATCCCCTCTCAGGACCCCCTGGCTAGCCCAGGGCCTGCACCAACCTTCCAGTTTTTGGTTTTCCTTCTCCATCCGAAGGAGAAGGATTTGCTGGTGGATCGCTTTCCTCCACAGGCTCTGCAGCTCCTCCGAGTTCTTCTTCTCCCCGGTCTGACCTTCGGCATCCTCGTTTTGCAAGATGGAAACCAGGGGCACATCGTCAAAAGACGGTGGTAGCGGAGATAACGGCAGCAGTTCTTTTTCATCACAGCCATCTGGGAAGAACCATTTGGGTTAACCCTTTATTCAGTAAATGCTATCCAGTATCTGTACTTGAGGCCTGCTTTAAGGAAACAGGGCTCAACCCCCTATCCATCATGCTACCTCTGTGTCACACTTCTCCCATCCCACCCCTTTGACCAGTGGTGGGATCTTGCCGGTTTTACAAAAACTTAATTTCTGTGTTACGGTTGGGGAGAAAGGTAGGTAGGTAGACAGAATATAGGTAGGTTGGTCAGTAGGTCGATCGGTCGATCGATAGATAGATAGATGAGAGAGAGAGAGAAAGGTAGACAGATGATAGATAGATAGATAGATAGATAGATAGATAGATAGATAGATAGATAGATAGTTAGATAGATAGATAGATAGATAGATAGATAGATAGATAGATAGATAGATAGATAAATAGATATAGATAGACGATCGATAGATGATAGATGATAGATTGATAGATAGATAGATAGATAGATAGATAGATGATACAAAGAAAGAATAGATAGATGATACAAAGAAAGAATTGATAGATAGATGATACAAAGAAAGAATAGATAGATAGATGATACAAAGAAAGAATAGATAGATGATACAAAGAAAGAATAGATAGATAGATGATACAAAGAAAGAATAGATAGATGATACAAAGAAAGGATAGATAGATAGATGATACAAAGAAAGAATAGATAGATAGATGATACAAAGAAAGGATAGATAGATAGATGATACAAAGAAAGAATAGATAGATAGATGATACAAAGAAAGAATAGCTAGATGATACAAAGAAAGGATAGATAGATAGATGATACAAAGAAAGAATAGATAGATAGATGATACAAAGAAAGAATAGATAGATAGATGATACAAAGAAAGAATAGATAGATAGATGATACAAAGAAAGAAGGAAGGAAGAGAAAGAAAGAAAGAAAGAAAGAAAGAGAAAGAAAGAAAGAAAGAAAGAATCCTATTCAGAAAATAAAACCAAGAAAGAACACGTATTATTTTGGATTTCAGATTCTAGTATTTTAATTTATTCTGCTGTTTTGACTCCTTTTCCTTGCCATGCAGTGCTGGGTCAGCATGAATGTGTCATTCTCTCACACCTGGTGCCCCTGATGAGTACAGTTATAGGTGACACTTTTTAACATCGTTCATTACAACCTGGATCATAAAGGGGTATTCTTGAACCAACAGATCCCGTCAACAATACAAAAGGGCTTTTATGACTCACTGCCTAAAGAGCTCCTAAGCAGGATCCTTTTATTCATCATCAATCAGGCTTTGAAGTAGTTGGAAATAAAAGAAAACTGAACAAAATTCTCTCTCCTGGCCAAGGGCCCTTCAGAGGTATGAGCTCATGGCAGACACAGGGCCAAATTAAGGGGCCTTTTCAATATGGACTCCAAAGCAGCTGTTGCCAGAAGCGGTGGGATCATTGTCTTTATGAGCACATTCTGCAGAAAGATTGACAGTAGCCATGTTTTTCTTTAATATCCCAGAAAAAGGGACAGACGTAAGATCTCTCACGCTTTACATTTTAGCAAGAAACATAGAAGCAGCATTAATCCTTTTTCCAAGGATCAATCCAGAGGTAAATCTCAGTTTAGATGATGCTCACAAGCTTTCTGCAAAAATGAAACCCCAAATCAACTCCAGGTGCACTCAAGCAGGTATTGTAAGCAGAAACAAGAATATTTATATCACACGTGGAAACTTTTTTTGTGTATGCTGGAATTTATTAGGGAAACATCAGAGCTGCAGAGATACCTACTCTCTGTCCATTTAGAAGTTACTCAAAACAGAGCCTAGACGTGAATCTCCAAGAGATGCCCATCCTTTAAAAGAGAAATAGCAACCTGACTGCACTGCCTGAATCATGTTCCCCGAGTAGACACTGACCTTGAAGCTGCATGGCTGAAGAAGACTTCTTCATGGGTGATGCCACCCTTAGGAAGATCCTCTGCCGCCAGGAGATCCGACGGGGGGCCAGGGTGAGACCACCAGCATTTAAAGAGTCGCTGCTACACACCGAGGAAGTCCTCTTCCTTTTCTCCACATCGCTGCAGGAAGGACCAGGAGGAAGCAAACACAAAGAGGGTTACTAAAAACAGCGCTTCTTGTGAACACTGAGCTGGGGCCCATCCGAAGCCAGCAAAGAGCATTCATACACCCAAGGTTGAACTCGGTCACCAGAATCAAGGGCTGCCCAGAGGTCTCTTGCCGTGATGGCGCAGTGGTTAGAGTGCAGCAGTGCAGGCTACTTCAGCGAACTGCTAGCGGTAGTTCAGCAGTTCAAATCTCACCACCGGCTCCAGCTTGACTCAGCCTTCCATCCTTCCGAGGTTGGTAAAATGAGGACCCAGATTGTTGGGGACAATGTGCCGATTCTGTAAACTGCTTAGAGAGGGGCTGTAAAATCACTCCGAAGCGGTATATGTCTAAATGCTATTGCTATCTCATGGGGGAATCTGGCATCACTTCAACCCTAAGAGCACCTCCAATGACACATGACAATCACAAAAAAAACCCTCTAGTTCTTCACAACCAAAGAGACCCTTCCTCCCTCCCCTCCCCACAGTCCTTTACTACAATTTCATGTACTTGAAGTTTACCTACGTCCAAAACCAGGATTAGATTTTTCAGTACTGGAGCTAAAACAGGTTCCATAAATAGGGCTCAAAACTAAAACTAAAAAAAGGAAGCAATGTTTAAAAAACCCCCAAAAATAATTGAGTTAAAAGGGAGAAGGAATACATGAGGTTGAGGCACAATGTTTTTTTGTTTTTAAAGTAAGCTGTACCGAAGCATAGAAAACAAAATCCCCTTCTTTGGTAAAGGGAAGGGTGAACTGGTTTCCTCCTACACAACTGTGGGAAGTGCCCAGGCAGTCTAGCTTTTAACACTTTTGCGGCTCTTTCCGTAAAGCAAAAAAACCCACTTGTGTTTATTTGCAGAAAAGTGAGAGTGACTGCACTCCCTCGCAAAGGTTATGAAAGCAGAGCTGAGAAACGTAAACATTTCAAAACCCTCAGAGAAGCCATCAGGGCTGGAAATGGGAGAGATTCAAGGACCTTCCCTGGATGGTGTTCCCGGGAGAACTTTCCTCGAAGGCCTTTTTCTTTCTTCTCCTCCCTCAAGGGAAAGGCTGGACGTGAATAAATAGATGGTTAAAAATAAAGCAATTAATTATGCCTGAACCGCCATCTCTAAAAAAACCCTCCTCTTCTGCAATTTATTTATTTATTGGATTTGTATGCCGCCCCTCTCCGTGGACTCGGGGCGGCTAACAACAGTGATAAAAAACAGCATGTAACAATCCAATACTAAAACAACTAAAAAACCCTTATTATAAAACCAAACATACATACAAACATACCATGCATAAATTGTAGAGACCTAGGGGGAAAGAATATCTCCCTAACCCTGACGGCAGAGATGGGTTTTAAGGAGCTTACGAAAGGCGAGGAGGGTGGAGGCTATTCTAATCTCTGGGGGGAGTTGGTTCCAGAGGGCCGGGGCCGCCACAGAGAAGGCTCTTCCCCTGGGTCCCGCCAAACGACATTGTTTAGTTGACGGGACCCGGAGAAGGCCCACTCTCTGGGACCTAACTGGTCGCTGGGATTCGTGCGGCAGAAGGGGGTCCCGGAGATATAATAATTTGAAGCCCACCTATCTACAGGTAAAGATAAAAGGTTTCTCCTGCCCAGGTGTGTCTAAGAGAGATGCTCATCTTCATTTCTTAGGCGAGGGAGCCAGTGTTGTCTGAAGACCATTTTAATGGTTGTGTAGTTGGTAGTGAAGGGCCGCTTGCCTTCGGCACTACCAGTGCGTCCTCCAAGGTTGTCGTGGGCGCAGGTGCTTCCGGCAGGTGTGCCCACACTTGTCGGCACAAGATTTGGTTTCTGCACATGCGCAACAAGTAAAATCTCACGAGAGATGATTTCAGGGATTTTTGCCGATATTTTTGCTTCCGCACATGCTCAGAAGTAAGAAATCGGCACAAATCACCAAACTCTCGCTCGCATGGTGGCCTCACACAGGATTCCGCTTGCTGTGCATGGGAAGCCAAATCTCACACGGTGGCGCGCATGCGAGCATCAGAGACGTGCAGCTGCAGGCACATCCCAGAATTTCCTACCAGGACGGAGCAGTTGAATGCATCGGCTGCTGCCCACCCATGGTAGCTGGCAGGACTAAATGTCGAGGTGCACAGAACTTTCCCAGCAAAATGGTTCCTCTTCATCTGCTCGCATTTGCGTGCTTTGGAATTGTTAGGTGGGCAGGAGCTGGAAGAACGGAACGGGAGCTCACCCCTTCGTGCGTCGCTCGTGTCTTTTTTTTTTTTAAATATATTTTTATTAAATTTTATTACAACAAACAAACAAACAAAAAATTCTTAAAGAAAAAGTGCCCAACACCAATAAAAACCTCACCACCATTTAGGGGGTTAAATTATTTGCAATAAGTTTCAATTTCTTCCTTAGCTCCGGTTTACATTTCTTTACCTACAAAAAGTGATTGGAATTTATTTTTCACATTGTCGTCATAAATTCTACTTAAGATATAATTTTTCACCTTATTCCATCGTGCCATCAGCTTCTCCAATTTATTTTCATCAAAGTTATTTAATCTTATTTCCATATTTTCAAAGTGGATGTGGTCCACCATGTACCAGTACCAATTCTGGATTGTCCATTTATTGCTCTCCTTTCACCCTAATACCACTTCTCGTACGCGTCGCTCGTGTCTTGAACCCCAGGTGCCATTTGACAAGCTCAGTGGCCTTTAACCACTGAGCCATCAGTCCCCCATCAATGACCCAATAAAAGTTTCAATCTTAAACAGCCACAGGAATAGTTTAACAAGAACAATAAGACGGGTTGGGGGAAACCCATAGGCACAGCTCCGCAGTCCTAAAAAGGTTACGAACAGGAAACTTCCAAAAAAAGGAATTAACAATATCAACAATTTGGTTTTAAATTACCCCTGAAGCTATAATTGAAACAAGCATTCAGATAAGCTCTTCTGGAAGTTAAATATGTTTACAGTTTAATCATTCTCATTTTTCCTCCAGCAGTACAAAAAAGTCTTAATAGTTTTTAACATAATGCAAAACATTCCTTCCCTTGGGAGCCTGGATCGTGGTGTGTGTGGGTTTTTTTAAAATCAGTATTAAGTCAAACAGCAAAGCCATTAATGCATTATAATAGTACGGTAATTACTTCCAAACACAATTTTCTTTGCATACCAGATGGCTCAAGTGAATGTGTAAGAGGTGCAAGGATTTTCCAAAGAATTAGCCCACGATAAAACCCTGGTTTTATTTCAAACAGCTGCAAGACCCTGTTAGGAGTATGCATTCAGACTTGTCTACACTCAAGGGAGAAATTTTGCAGGACTTTGCTATCCAAAAAATATAATGCTTACAAATCTACTGCCAGCTTTCTTTCTTCTTCCTGTTTCATGAACCTCTCTGAGCTTCTCCAAAAACAAAGTGCGCATTCCTACCAATCCTCCATTAGACCTTTGCAGCAATGCTCCACGCCTGCCATCCAAAATTATGTTGTCATTATTTTTCTGTGTTCGACAGCAATGCTTCTGGTTTGATCCAGCTGACCCAAGAGAAATGTTTATGCTGATGGCCAATGTTTGCATTTTCTACTTTGCCTAAGTTGCCTTCGGTTCAACTTCTCTTTTCCTTGGATAAAAAGGCATTCACTTAAAGCATTCAACCCATGCTTTAGTCTGCACTCTTTGAAATGAGCCAAAGAATCAAAACACACAAACATACATGCTCTGGAGGAGAAAAGAAAAACAGCAGAGAAATATTCAGTGAAGTTGAGGAAAGCCATGAAAACATTTCTCCCAAGGTTGCCTGGTTAGTAGCAGTTTCAATTCATTCACCTGGCTGGCTTGGAGATCTCTTTCATCACCTTTATGTTGAGGGGGCTCAAAATCTGGCTATTGGTGAACTTCAACTCCCAGAATTTCCCTATGTGACTAGCTGTGGTAATTCTGGGAGTTGAAGTCCACAAGTCAATGTCTCCCAAGTTTGAAGACCCTACCTTGAACATAAGAAGAGACATGCTGAATAGGGCCAAAGCCCATCGAGTCCAGCATTCCATGTCACACAGTGGTCCACCAATTGTCCATGGGGATCTTGAGCAGAAAGAGAAGGCAAGACCCTCCCTTTCCCTTGACCCCCAACAAGTGGTACCCAAGGGAATCCTGCCTGCCTCAACCAACATAGAGGCGGCACGTGGACACCTTGTTTTAAGCTGTGGTACAATCCCACAGGTAGATTCTGGGATTGCTCTAAAATTAAATGGAATGCATGAACCTTCGGTTCAGAACCTAGATACAACTCAAGTGTTAACAAGTCCATCTACTCAAGGCGCTTGCAGTGATGGCAAAACTTTTTTGGTTCGTGTGCCATAAAGGGAGGGCATGTGAAGGAGGGTCATGTCCATGTGTGCCCACACCCACAGTTCCATGTGCCCACACCCACACATGCTTGTGTGACAAACCCCCCTGTTCCTGGAACGCAATGGCACATCCACGTTGTGCTCTCGCCAAGCTCCAGAGCCTTTCTAGGAGCCTGGGAAGGGCGAAAACAGCCTCCACGACCCTGGAGGCCCTCCGGAGGCCAGAAATGGGAAATGTGCCATTTCGGACTTCCAGAAGGCCTTCAGGCAGGGAAGGCTGTTTTTGCCCTCCCCAGGCTCCTCCAGAAAGGCCCTGAAGCTTGGGGAGAGCAAAGAATGGGCCTTCCTCCCACCCACCTCATCCCCACGGAGGCTGAAAACAGGCTGTTTCCTGACTCCTAGTGCACCCAGAAGGCCTGAAAATCAGTTGGCCAGTGTGTGCATGCGGTCTGGACATGAGCTCATGTGACCACCAACATGGCTCCATGTGCCACTTGTGGCACATATGCCATAGGTTTGCCATCTTGGTTCTAGACCATCACAAGGAAGAAAAAAATAGGTTGGAATGACTGCCTGTGTCTCTCATCTCAATTAAATGAATAAAGTTCATAAGTCTTCACTTAGACTAATGAGGTAAGGCCCAGTTCAAGGGAAAGTACAGTAGATCACGATACGTGAAAACTTTAATTGTATGGGATTTTTAAAAAAGTTTATTTAAGCTTTTATTCTTTAAAAAAAGGTCAAATCATTGTTCTTACAGATCTAGTACCGTTTCTGTTATCACATCATTATTACAATTCATTTCATTGTACCATGAGCAAACCAAATAAAATCATTATGTCAATATAAAATGGAATGTTAATATTTCCAAGTCTTTTGCATTTACACCTATATATTGTCATTTTTTAAAAAAATGGCGGATCCATCTATACCATTTTCTCCACATCTCTTTAGTTTCTTTATTTCTAACTCCTTTAATTTCATTTGTCGTTATGTCCATTTCAGCACAACTGAAAACCTTTTCAGTGATTACATTTTCAGACGAGTTATATTCTTTCTTCCATAATTGTGCTATTGAAATTCTGACTGCGGTAACTATGTGTATGGGATTTTTAAGGAGTCAAAAATGTTTAGTGCCAAGGTGAAGACACTGGCTTAACTCTAAACTCACAAACAAAGGTTAGAGATGAGCTTATATCTAAACTCATAAACTAATCTGGCGGACGGAATGTCTCTATCTTCAATTCCTGTTCTTTCAACTTTAATGTTGACCATAATGGTCATTCCATACACCTCAAGAATGACGCAGACCAGAAAGTTAGACTCTGCAAATAGCTCAGAGTCACCTTGAACCACAAGATGGGCAGAAAATAAATTTAATTCAATCAACTTAATTTAATAGCTGGGCTCATAAGCAAGACAGCCAAAGCCACACTTTTTAAAAAGATGGAAGCATCCACCGCAACTCCCCAAATCAAAACATGCCTGAAATCTCTCACTGTGTTCTGCATGAAGCTAAGCTGGCTGATTCGAACGTGCACTGTGAAAATGAGACCCTTTGCACACCTACCAGGTGTCTGCAGATGGCTGAAATTGTGCTATTTGCAGTGTTAAAAAAAACAAACCAAACAAACATGCCAAGATTCATCACACTTTGCCACCAAAACGCTCGTTAGTAGAGTGACCGCTAAAATGATCAACATTGCCAGTGATTTCTGTACCTTAGTTTTGCTTTATAGTTGTTTTAATAATGTTAATTTGTTTATTATTTTTACTTTTTAAAACATTTTGAAGTATGTAATAGATAAAATCTAGACTTTACAATTTGGGGGGCGGTGGGGGGTGGTGCGATATAGCCTGCATGATAAATCACTGAGGTATATATGAAATTAATTTGTTAATTTATATACTTGAGACAAATTATAGTCTGCTGTATAATTAATATAATATAGATACTTTAAGGCTAATATAACACTAATATCTGTATAGCCGGGATGGCGCAGCAGTTAGCGTGCTGTACTGCAAGCCACTGAAGCTGACTGTAGATCTGTAGGTCAGCGGTTCAAATCTCATCACCGGCTCAAGGTTGACTCAGCCTTCCATCCTTCCGAGGTGGGTAAAATGAGGACCCGGATTATGGGGGCAATATGCTGGCTCTGTTAAAAAGTGCTATTGCTAACATGTTGTAAGCCGCCCTGAGTCTAAGGAGAAGGGCGGCATAAAAATCAAATAAATAAATAAATAAAATAAATAAATATACTACTATTAATTTAATGTTCTTTGATTTTCTTCTGTACTTACTATTCTATTTTCTTTTTTAAAGGTGGAAAATTAATAAAAATATTTAAAAGAGAAGAAAACCCTGAATGGTAAAAACTTTTACATTAACCAGCAATAATGTAAACTGAAATTATTCTGGTACTTTTGTTTCTTTCTTTTAAAAATCAAATAGCTTTTTTTCAAGGTCAGGCAATTTTACAAACTCTGGAAAGTTTACCTTCACTATTAAGGTTGAATCAGCCTTCCCTCTTTCCGAGGTTGTTAAACTGAGGACTCGGATTGTTGGGGGCAATATTCTGTCTCTGTAAACCGCTTAGAGAGGGCTGTAAAGCACTGCGGAGCGGTATATAAATCTAAGTGCTATTGCTATTAAGCAACATGTGTTTAAATTAGTTGCAGAAGAACTATTAGGAATGCTGTCAAATTATCTGTCCTGACTCCAAATCCTAAAAGATTGAAAAAAAATCCTCTCATACCAGTCTGGGACAAGTGAGTAGGCAAAAAGAGACCTATATGTATGACTGTAACTTGTTGCTTATATCCTAAGATTTTTATTAATATTGCTTCTTCATTGCTTATTTGAGCCCTATGACAATCATTAAGTGTCGTACCACATGATTCTTGACAAATGTATATTTTATTTTATGTACGCTGAGAGCATATGCACCAAGACAAATTCCTTGTGTGTCCAATCACACTTGGCCAATAAAATTCTATTCTATTCTATTCTATTCGAAAGCCAGAAAGCTTATAAGGTGACTGTAAACTCTGAGTGACCATGAACCCTGAATGTCTCACCCTGTGGGTAGGCAATGTTGATGTGTACCAAAGTGGCACCAGCGTTGATGATGAGTGCGGCCACATTAAGCCTGCAGCTCCGAAGATGTGCATCAGGCAAGGATGCTGATGAGAGGCATCCTAAGCAGCCAGTTGAGGCTCCAGCAAGCCAGACGGGTGGAAACGCGGCAGGGCAGGCGGGCAAGAATAGCGCTCTCACCTCCTGGGGAGATCACCTTCAGGCGGAGAAGCCGGCTTCCCAGAGCTCTGGTACAAGCTTTTCAGGAAAGAAGGGGCAGAGAAAGAAGGAGGGAGACTGGGCGGCACCGAAGACTCACTCTCGCTCCGGGTACGTCGGGAAACTGCCAGCCTGGCAGCAGGCAATAAGAAAAAGGAGAGCGGTAAGTTTTAGTCTAGCTGTTAAGAGAGGCCCAACCATGGGTGAAATACAGCAGGTTCTGATAGGTTCCGGAGAACTGGTAGTGGAAGTTTTGAGTAGTTCGGAGAACCAGCAAATACCACCCCTGGATTTTGCAGTATCCTTCCCCTGCCACGCCCAGCAAACAACGCCCACAGAACTGGTAGAGGAAATTTTGAATCGTTTGGAGAACCAGCAAATGCCACCCCTGGCTGGCCCCAGAGTGGGGTAGGAATTGCTCATTGCAGGTATTTTTCAACTTACAATTACTCAGATAACCCCCATTCAAAGTTACAGCAGCACTGAAAACGTGGTTTATGGATGCTTTTCACATTTACGGCTGTTGCAATATTCCTGTGGTCGCATGATCAAAATTCAGACCCTTGGCAACTGGCATGTATTTATGATGGTTGCAGTGTCCTTGGCAGTAGCGGGTTGCTATTGGTAGAGGATGGCGCACTGGTAGTGCACGCTGTGCTGCGTGCACAGCTTCAGTTCTCTTGCATGCATGCATGCGTGCCCCAGTGTATTTTTATTTATTTATTTACTAGATTTGTATGCCATCCTTCTTCGTGGACTGCATGCACAGAAGTAAAATCTTGCAAGGGGACATGCGTGCAATTGAGATTTTGGCAATTTTTTGCTTCTGCGCATGCACAGAAGCAAAAAAAAAATGCTGAAAACCTGCGCGCACATCTCCTCGTGAGATTGCAATACATTTTTGCTTCCCACACATGTGCAAAAGCAAAAACACACTGGGATGCACGCACACAAACATGAGAACTGAAGCTGTGCACGCAGCATCTGTGTAACAGCGGTAATGGCAATTCATCCCTTGTCCTTGGGATCATGGCATCACCATTTGCAATCTTCTGACAAGACAGTCAAAATCCAGAAAAGTCAGATTCTCTTTAACAAGTGTAAAATGGAGGAAAAATTCATTAAATCACTGTCTTTTTTTAACAATGAAATTTGGCACTCAGACGTGGTTGTGGGTTGAGGATTGCCTGTAAATTACTTAGCAGAGTCACTACCTGCCAGACAGCAGCATATTTCATGGGGATTTATGTATGCACACACACACACTTCCAGATATTGTGCAGAGCCTGCTTCGTATCAAGCCAATAATTTTTGGTTGGGGGTCTTGTGGTGTGTTATTTTGTTTGCAGCATGCAGACAGCTAGTCTTGCTGAGAGAGAATGCCCAACATTTAGTCACTTTCTACAAGATGTCAAGATCGTTTCATTCTAAGCATATTTACACAATTACACACAATAAATTTTTCACCAGATATAATTTCCACCACCCCCCACACAAAAAAATACATTAGTTAAACTTTTTATCGGGATGGGGTAAAAAAAATTCTAGCAGTCTTAGGGCCATTGATCTGACGATGACCATCGAGATTCGGCCATATATGTATGCATGGGTTTCATTGTTTTATTATAATTATTTTAAAACTATCTTTATTGGTTTTTTTTTTTAGTATTTTGGATGTTAATTTGTTGTTGGGAGCCGCCCAGAGTCCCTAGGGAGTGGGCAGCATAAAAATAGATAGAGAGAGAGAGAGGGAGGAAGGGATAGATGACAGATAGAATGGATGGATGGATGGATGGATGGATGGATGGACGGACGGACAGACGGACAGACGGACAGACAGACAGACAGACAGATAGATATAGAAAGGTAGGTAGGTAGATAGATAAGATAGATGAGAGAGAGAGAGAGAGAAAGAAAGGTAGGTATGTAGGTAGGTAGACAGACAGATAGATAGACAAGATAGAGAGATGATAGATAGAGGTGGGGGGGATAGAAGATAGATAGATAGATAGATAGATAGATAGATAGATAGATAGATAGATAGATAGATAGATAGATAGATAGATGAGAGGGAGAGAGAGAGAGAAAGATAGGTAGATAGGTAGATAGACAGACAGACAGACAGATAGATAGACAAGATAGAGAGATGATAGACAGAGATGGGGGGAAAGAAGATAGATAGATAGGATGGATAGATATAGATAGATAGATAGATAGATAGATAGATAGATAGACAGACAGACAGACAGACAGACAGACAGACAGACAGACAGATACAGAAAGGTAGGTAGGTAGGTAGGTAGGTAGGTAGGTAGGTAGATAGATAGATAGATAGATAGATAGATAGATAGATAGATAGATAGATAGATAGATAGATAGATAGATTTTCCCTTTTAAAATGGAGAATAAGGTTGGGGTGGAGGAGCATTTTCTTAGCCCCACAGCTCCTAAGCAATTCTTGGAAGTAACTGGTTTCCCTGCCAGAAAAACAACACGTGGAAAAGCAACATCTGGCAAGGGAATTACCACGCTAATTAGAAAACTGGCTGAGCCAGCTAGAGCCATGACTTTGCCATGACAAAGACAAAAGAAAGAAATGCTGGGCTGTTGGGCTAAGCCCTATTCTTGCTCAGGTTTCCTGTTGCGCTGCAAGACTGCAGCCTGAAGCTTGAGAAAATGTAAACAAAGCAGAGAGGCAGGACACCGACAAAAGTGATTGCGTTTCAAATAAACCGATTTATCAACTGTTCTGGGTGGATTTGTGCTTCAAATTATTTTTTCTTTAAATAGCACCAGGAGATAATAGAAAACTTCTTCCCCCTTTTAA
Organism: Erythrolamprus reginae; assembly: GCF_031021105.1. Lineage (NCBI taxonomy): Eukaryota > Metazoa > Chordata > Lepidosauria > Squamata > Dipsadidae > Erythrolamprus > Erythrolamprus reginae. The sequence continues at coordinate 125,490,057 of NC_091953.1, read as the reverse complement.
CCCTGAAGCAGCTTTGAAGGAATCAGGGAGAAAAAAAGGCCCCTGCATCATAAATAAAACAGAATCTAATTCAAGTTTGGATGAAGCTACAGTATAAAGTTTCAAGAAAAACAAGCATCTTTAGAAAATGTTCTCTTGTCTTCTCTAAAGTTTTTCATGGCTGAGATTTAAATATATAGGATCTTGGAAATGTTTCCCTTCATTTTAAACTAGTCCTGCCTGTCTCAGTGTACACAAATCAATGACCAATTTTGAACCTAGATCCCTGAGATTTAAATACATAGAATCTTGGAAACAACCTCTTTCCCTTCATTTTAAACTAGTCACACCTGTTTCAGTGCACAGGGTCAATGACCGATTTTGAACCTACATGATTAATTTTGACCAGGTTTGGACTAGAAGACCTCCAAGGTCCCTTCCAACTCTGTTATTCTGTTATTATTCTGTACTTTCAATTATCACTTTGATAAGGAGATTAACATGTATCCCTCCCAAGAGACATGCTGGGAGTTGGGGAACAGATATTGATATTAATATTATTTGGAATTGTTGGAATTGTTTAGGGAGGTTACATTTTATATGTATTTGGATGTAAGCCACCCAGAGTCCTCTGGGAGTTGGGAGGCATATACGTTCAAATGATGGATGGATGGATGGACGGACGGACGGACGGACGGACGGACGGACGGACAGACAGACAGATAGAAAGATGATAGATAGATAGATAGATAGACAGACAGACAGACAGACAGACAGAAAGATAGAAAGATAGATAGATAGACAGACAGACAGATAGACAGAAAGACAGATACAGATAGACAGATAGACAGATAGAAAGATAGATAGATAATAATTATTCTCATCATCCCTATCACCCGTCTCCACCCACTTATGACTGCATGAATGTAACTTGTGGCTTGTATCCTTACGATTTATATCAATATTGTTTCCTGATTGCTTATTTGAACCCTATGACAATCATTGCGTTGTACCTCATGATTCTTGACAAATGTATCTTTTTTGTATGTACACTGAGAGCATATGCACCAAAGACAAATTCCTTGCGTGTCCAATCACACTTGGCCAATAAAGAATTCAATTCTATTCTATTCCATTCTATTCTATTTTTATTCTGTTCTATTCTATTCTCTATTCCATTCCATTATCAATAAAGATTCTATTCCATTCTATTCTATTCTACTCTACTCTACCCTATTCTACTCTATTCTATTCTATTCTATTCCATTCTATTCTTAGAGGCATACACCTGAATATATACACCAAAGACAAATTCCTTACGTGTCCAATCACACTTGGCCAATAAAGAATTCAATTCAATTCTATTCAATTCTATTCAATTCAATTCTATTTTCTATTCTATTCTATTCTATTCTGTTCTATTCTGTTCTATTCTGTTCTATTCTGTTCTATTCTGTTCTATTCTATTCTTAGAGGCGTATACCTGACTACTTAAAATATGTTGCAACCATCCCATCCCAAGTTCAGTCCAAGTTCATGTCTAACGGCAACCTTGAAGCTTCCTGAGTTAAGGACTTCAAGAGGCCTCCCAAGGGGGCATCCCAAAAACCCGATATCCCATAAAGAAAGTCCCTTGGTTCTCCCAGCCCAGCTCACCTGCTCGGTTCAGCTGAGTATTGCCTCAGGAGGGGCGACCGGACGCTTTGAGACCGTCCATTCTGGAACGTGATCCTCTTCTTGGAGGCAGAGGGCGGGTGGCTAAAAGTATGGGCGCGTCTCCTGAACTGGGGAGAATCGGAATCCTCTTCAGGGAAAGGGTGTCCGGCCAAGGCAACGGGAGATGCCGGAGGTGTGGAGGGCGGGGAATCCCCGGAGGAGCAGTCCTAGAAACCACAGGGAAGAATGAGGCACTTTCCTAGAGAGGCATCTTCCTTCTATGCGCCTTCTACAGAAAAAAAAAACCCCAGAGACGGCTTTCCCCACACAAAGTCAGACGTTTCTTTGAGCTCGCAAGCCGCTTCGTTGTCAGAAGGATGACACGCGGTCCATATTCAACATAACCCAAGCAAGGTCCAAGCGGGGAGGGAGGGAGGGAGAAGAAGAGGAAGTGAGCCAGAAGCCCACCTCCCTCACCAAAGCTGGCCCTTTGGCCCGGTTCCTGGATCTAAGGCCTGACAGGATTTTCAAGCTGCGTCTGGTGCGAGCTCCACTTTGGATAACCCGAAGGCAGGAAAGTTGAAAAACACACACACACACAAACAGCCCTGGATTTATATCCTGGGGAAGAGGAGGGGTGGGTGGGTGAAATCCCTATTGTAAGAGTAACGGAGAAAGCATTTCAACAGGAAATCAGCGGAAAGGGTACCATTCACTCCCTGCTCAGCGCAAGGAGATTATTCCCTCAGATGCCACCCCTCCCCCACCCCCACCCCCATGCGGGTGCTGACAGGAGAACACTTTTGGCTGCTTCTATGGAGAGAAAGCCCAGAGATTTTATATGATTTACCTTCCTCTCACTTATTCTATTCTGTTGTAAGGAATATACAGTGGTACCTCTACCTAAGAATGCCTCTACTTAAGAACTTTTCAAGATAAGAACCAGGTGTTCAAGATTTTTTTTGCCTTTTCTTAAGAACCATTTTCTACTTAAGAACCCGAGCCCGGAAAAATTTCCCAGGAAATTTGAGAGCGGCATGAAGGCCTATTAGAAGAGCGCATGCGCACTCTTTCAGCACCTGAGGGAAAAAAGGTTTGCCATCAATGCCTTAGGGAGTTAGGCGGCATGCAAATGCCAATTAATGAATTAATGAATGAATAAATAATAAATTTGATACTTACTTTGTCAGATGTGAGGTGGTTGTACTTTTCAAAGCTCTCCGTGCTCCCCAGGCGACCACGCATGCGACTGGCTCCCTGTAAAAACACCAGAGACCAACTCGGTGGCACCCATTTCCTGCCTCTGCGGTTCCTATGCTGGCGGGAAGACCCACAGGAACCAGTTTGGACCAGTGGTTAAGGCACCAAACTTGAAAGTGGGAGATTTTAATCCCATCTTAGCCACGAAAGCCAGCTGGGTGATCCTGGGCCTGTCATTTAATTCTTCGCTGAAGGTTACCTCACAAGGACGTTGTTGTGGGGAAAAAGGCATCTTTGGATATGTTCGCCACCTTTAGTTATTTGTAAAGGCAAGATACAAATAGATAAATAAAGTCTTCAAAACAATCTTAAATGGAGCAGGGATATCAGTTCTGGAGACCCTTGTAAATGCACTAAAGTCCTTAAACTAGCAAAAAAACAACAACACCAGATCAGAAATCCACATTGTAAAAAACTGACTGAAACAAAATGAAAAATTAAAGAGTTGTTGAGTAAATCTGGAGAGTCTCCCTTTTGGAAACAGAAAGCAAAAACAAATAGCCCAGCAGTGGGTTCTAACTTATCTCACTGCCAATTCGCTTTCTCATGCACCGCGAGGGAACGTACGTGCTTCGTACACACGTGCAGAATGACAAAAAAAATCAAACAACTTTTTTATTTTAAAAAAAATCCAAAAACAAGATGGCGACCGCATGCACAGTACCGGAAACTCGGGTTTTGTGCATGTGCAGAACCAAATACACACCCCCGAGGTCTTATTTTCAGGGAAACACGGGTAGTTTCAAAGGGGACAGAGCAATTCACAATTTCTAGGATGCCACAAGAACTTTAATTCTGGAAGAAAGGTATAGCGAAGCATTTGATATACATCATTTGCTTCCTCGCCACCCGCAGAGAAACTCATTTGACAAGAGAAAGCGGTTTAAAAATGACTTCGTCCGCCATTTTACTCCCTCTGAGCAATTTCTCTCACCCTGGAGAAGATGTTTTCGAGAGAGCTGGTTAAGGATTTCTTCGCTTTGTTCTTCAGGATATCCAGGGTGAATCTTCCGCTACTGGTGGTGTTTTCGGGGATTGTATTATTAGACGCATTCTGTTTGGGGAAGATAAACCATCGTATCAATTACAGGCCACTGAGGCGACAATACAAATGATGCAACTGCCAAACGGATTCCAAACAGAAAAATAATAAACATGGGAAGTTATCAGGGTTGGGTTTCAGAAAGAGATAAAAGGCTGCTTTGTCCAGCTGTTTTCTCCATTTCAAACGAAAGGGTTTTGGCATTTTTTTGGCTGAGTCACCCACTTAGATGCAAGATCAGGCTGATACAAAGGCAGAATTGGCTTTTATTTATTTGGTCGTCGACTTAAACCTCAAATTTGGACTGGGATTTTCAGCGCTCAGTCCTCGCCATCAACTTGGGCATCATCCTCGATCCACAGCTGACATTGGAACATTATATTTCGGCTGTGGCGAGGAGGGCGTTTGCCCAGGTTCGCCTGGTGCACCAGTTGCAGCCCTATTTGGACACGGAGTCATTGCTCACAGTCACTCATGCCCTCATCACCTCGAGGTTCGATTACTGCAACGCTCTCTACATGGGGCTACCTTTGAAAAGTGTTCGGAAACTTCAGATCGTGCAGAACGCAGCCGCAAGAGCCATCATGGGGCTTCCAAGATTTGCCCACGTTTCTTCAACACTCCGTGGCTTGCATTGGCTGCCGATCAGTTTCTGGTCACAATTCAAAGTGTTGGTCATGACCTTTAAAGCCCTACATGGCAATGGACCAGATTACCTCCGGAACCGCCTGCTACCGCACAAATCCCAGCAACCGATATGGTCCCACAGAGTTGGCCTTCTCCGGGTCCCATCGACTAAACAATGTCGTTTGGCGGGCCCCAGAGGAAGAGCCTTCTCTGTGGCGGCCCCGGCCCTCTGGAACCAACTCCCCCCGGAGATTAGAACTGCCCCCACCCTCCCTGTCTTTCGTAAACTACTCAAGACTCATTTATACCGCCAGGCATGGGGGCGTTGAGATAGCTCTTCCCCCTAGGCCATTACAAGTTATGCATGGTATGTTTGTGTGTATGTTTGGTTTTATAATAGGGGTTTTTAGTTGTTTTTTTATTATTGGATTGTACATGTTGTGTTTATTATTGTTGTTAGCTGCCCCGAGTCTACGGAGAGGGGCGGAATACAAATCCAATAAATTATTATTAATTATTATTATTAAATGCATGACTCAAGTGAATCAGACTTCCCCATTAAAATTACCCAGCAGAAGATCATGCCGTCATAATATGAGTCAGTTGCCAAGTATCTGAATTTGGATTATGTGACTCCAGGGATTACTACAATGGTTGTAAGCAGGGGTGGGTTCTGGATCCTTGGTTGCCGATTCGCTCAGAGTTGTGCCCACAGCAATAAAAACATAGTATAGAAATAGGATAGAAGCAAAATCCAAGATGGCAGCACTCACAAAGACAGAACTGGCTCTGTGACATCATCATCGAATTACTAAGAGTTCTAAAGAACTGGTTACAACCGGCAGGAACCCACCTCTGGTTGTAAGTGTGAAAAAGCCCAGTCATGTCCCATTTTCCAATACAAATGTATTTTTTAAATTATTTATTATTATTATTATTTCATTAATTAACTTTATATGCCACCCAACTCCCGAGGGAATGCAACTTTGCACGATCGCTAAACAAAATTGGTGTAAACTGTGTTCCGTATCGGTGTAACTCTGACTCCTAAGTGAAGGTTCGTAAGTTGAGAATTCCCTATACAGTGGTACCTCTATCTAAGAACTCCTCTACTTAAGAACTTTTCTAGATAATTAGCGGGCGTTCAAGATTTTTTTGCCTCTTCTTAAGAACCATTTTCTATTTAAGAACCCAAGCCCGGAAAAATTTCCTAGGAAACTTGAGAGCGGCACGAAGGCGCCGGATACAAAGCGAGTGAGCAAGAGGAGAGGGGAGCCCTTCAGCATGGGAAGGAAGAGGAAGCAGGTAGCAGCAACAGCAGCAGCCACTTTTTGGTCAAAGGAGCAGGAAGTTCCCCATTCTTGCCCGCCTGGTTTTCTCTCTCTGGTGCAGTGTATAGGAGGCAACCTCGTGCCGGGTGTATGGGAGGCATGTGCTCCTCCTTGTCATCTTAGAGTCTCTTTTTTTTTTAAAGCCTTAAAGTTTTGGATTTTTTTGATTTCCCTCACCTCACCTTCTACCTTCAGTAGTGACTGTCCTTCTCCCCTTCTTTCTTCTCCTCCTCTCACACAAATCCCGAGCTTTTATTTCTTTCCTAATGGTTTTGCATGCATTATCTGCTCTTACATTGATTCCTATGGGAAAAATTGCTTCTACTTACAAACATTTCTACTTAAGAACCTGGTCACGGAACTAATTAAGTTATTAAGTAGAGGTACCACTGTACTTGATTTAAATCAAATTCGGCTGGGACAGAGAGATTCTCTCCAGCTTCAAGAAAATCTAGTCCTCTTCCCTCCCTTATGGATCCTAGCAGCAAAAATTAACCCATCAGAATGAATCATGGTAGCACAGTGGTGAGAGTACAGTACTGCAAGCTATTCCTGCTGACTGCGGCTTCCTGCAATTTGGCAGATCAGATCTCATCAGGCTCAAGGTTGACTCAGCCTCATTTAGTGCCTATCCACACCCACCCCGGTAAAGTCATTTTGTGATTAAAAATCTTCCCCTGTTCTGAGAGACACACAAAAACTCTATGTATGTCTTTCTTGCTCCACTTGCTCCAAGTTTTTTGATCATTCTTATGATCATAAGATTTCCTCCAGCTGTATGGAAAAAGATGCATCTTTACCTAGGCATTATATATATATATTTAATGGTGCAATAGAAAATGCTGTTTGGTTAAATTGTTGTTTGCACAAACCTTTGAATAACTGCTGCAGTTTCTATGATTGTAGCAGTTTCTCATCACTTAGGTTTCTTATACAGGTCATGTTGAATGTTTTATTTATTTTTATTTATTTATTCAATTTTTATGCCGCCCTTCTCCTTAGACTCAGGGCAGCTTACAACATGTTAGCAATAGCACTTTTTTAACAGAGCCAGCATTATTGCCCCCACAATCCGGGTCCTCATTTTACCCACCTCGGAAGGATGGAAGGCTGAGTCAACCTTGAGCCGGTGATAAGATTCGAACCGCTGACCTTCAGATCTACTGTCAGCTTCAGTGACCTGCAGTACAGCACTCTACCTGCTGCGCCACCCTGGCTCATGTGAGATGCATGAAATGAAGCAATGGGCTGTTCAGAATCAGAGGACCTAGATTGAGGACCTAGAATGAGGACATAGATTGTTGGGGGCAAGATGCTGACTGTGTAAACCACTTAGAGAGGACTGTAAAGCTCTGTAAAGCAGTATATAAGTGCTATTCAATCGGGATTCTTTCCAGCGTCATCTATTTCCAGATGAATCTCCTAAGAAGCAGGAAGGGATCCATTAAAAAATTGGAATCGCTGAAGGAGTTCCCGGCCCTATTTTGAAGCATCTGAGGAGCCAAAGAAGATGGGAAGCTCACCATCGGGGTCTCGTCAATGTGGATGTGGGTCTTTTGCTTCGCCTCACACAACTGGCGCAGGTGGAAAATCAGCAACTCGTTTTCTTCCTGGTCACTAACTGGCTTCATTTTCTGCCACGGGAGGAAAAAAGAAGCAAATATTTGTGATAGCCGGCCCTGCTCCAATTGGCAGCCGAGTTACCTCAGAATTTCAGAAAAGAATTTGCTAACTCCTGTTGAATTTGAATTGGCAGCCGAATTACCTCAGAATTTCAGAAAAGAATTTGCTAACTCCTGATTGAATTTGAATTGGCAGCCGAATTACCTCAGAGTTTCAGAAAAGAATTTGTTAACTCCTGATTAAATTTGAATTGGCGGCCGAATTACCTCAGAATTTCAGAAAAGAATTTGCTAACTCCTGATTGAATTTGAATTGGCAGCCGAATTACCTCAGAGTTTCAGAGAAGAATTTGCAAAATTCTGGCTGTCAAAAGCTTCAGAGCCCACAGAGAGGCAGCAATCACCCACGGCGCTGGATCTGAGTGGGGGAGGGAGGCATTATTACCTGAACGCGTTCAAAGATGTCCGCCTGTTCGTTGTCGCTGAGAGAGGAGAGGTGCCTCTGAATGACAAGCTTGGCCCTTGGTGGATAAAGTCCTTCAGAGGGAAAGAAGAGAGGTTGTTGGGCGTCAGAGAGGTTTTACTCATTGTAAAGCCCTCACAGGCTTTTTCTCTGTGGTGAGAAAGACACGATTCAGCTGAAGTGCGACCATTGAAATCCACACAACCTCTAGCAAAACTCCAATGCCCTTGGCCTCCCAGATGCCCACCATCCCTTTGAGCCAAGGAGACCTTTGTCTCTCCACTGGGCCATTTGTTCTGACCCTGTTCCCAAACACAATAAACCCTGTTTAGTTAAACATACATTCCCTTTGTTAGGAATGTATTGATTGATTGATTGATTGATTGGATTTATATGCCGCACCTATCCGAGGACCCGGGGCGGCTTACAACATACAGGGGGTGGACAAAAGAATGGAAACACCTTGCAGCTCTTCCGTGGAATCCAGATTTGTGAAGCTCCCTTCGAACAGTTTTTGTGGAAACTGGGTTCTGTACGTCTATTGAGCTCTGCAGTGATTTTAGGAGCTGCGGTCTTGCGATCCGCTGTAACAATTCGCTTTAGAGTCCGACTGTCTCTCTCAGACAACTTCGACTTTTGACCAGACCTGTGCTTGGCTGGGGACGTTTTTCCTTCTCTTTCAAAAGTAGTCATTACTTTTGAGACATTACCTCTTGAAACGCCAAACATTTGGGCACTTTCTGTTACACTAGCGCCTGCCATTCGAGCACCAACAATTTGGCCTCTTTGAAAGTCTGAGAGGTCTGCCATTTCTAGAAGGTTATAACCCATTTCCTTAAATTTCTGTAAAAAAAAAAAAGGTAGTTTAAAAAACATATCAAATAACAGAATTCAAAAAACATTAAAATATGTCAAGTTTTGATTGATTTGAACATGTTCAAACATTATGATACCAAAAAGTCAAGTGTTTCCATTTTTTTCTCCACCCTCTGTATGAAACAAAAAAACCGATACAGTAGAAGTGTCCTAAATCCAATTAATTTAACTAACTAATCTAATCTAAAATCGATTGCTCCCACTCAAACAACACACAGTCATAACATTTGTCAGTCAGGGAGCTGGAGTCTAATAACCCCAAGCCTGGAGGCATATATGAGTCTTCAGACTCTTGTGGAAGGCAAGGAAAGTGGGGACAGTGCGAATCTCTGGGGGGAGCTGATTCCAGAGGGCCAGAGTCCCCATAGAGAAGGCTCTTTCCCAAGGCCCCGCCAATCAACATTGTCTAGTTGACGGGACCTGGAGAAGGCCGACTCAGTTGGGACCTAACTGATTGCTGGGACTTATGCAGCAGGAGGTGATCCCACAATAATTTGGCCTGATGCCATGTAGGGCTTTATAGGTCATAACCAACACTTTGAATTGTGTCCAGAAACCAATCCGTAGCCAATGCAGTCCGCGGAGCGCTGGAGAAACATGGGCATGTCTGGGGAGGCCCATGACCACTCGCGCGGGTGCATTTTGCACGATTTGAAGTTTCTGAACACTCTTCAAAGGTAGCCCCATGTAGAGATAATTATAATAGTCGAAGTTCAAAGTGATAAGGGCAAGAGTGACTGTGAGAAGTGACTCTCTGTCCAATTAGGGCCACAACTGGTGCACCAGGCAAACCTGGGCAAGTGACCCCCTCGCCGGCAGCCCCAGCACACAGCTCACACACACACATAAAGAGCAGGCTAACATGTTTATCTGGCAGGGAGATGAATAGTTGTCTGCTAACTCTATTCATCTCTGCCCCCTGCCTTTTATCCTCAGAGCTAGGGTGGAACTTTGCTAGCAATAGTGGTTCTTCCATCCCAAGGATCGGTCCATAGATTTCCCCTGCTTTCCTCTCCTCTGCATTCTGCATATCCAAGCATCAGGCACTGGACCCAGCTTTTCCTCCTCTTCTCATCAGCCACCTCCAGACCAGGGGGCTGTTGGCTCTTCATCTGAGGGCTGATGGACAGCTCAGGCTCTACTTCCAGCTCTATTTCTAAGAGCTCCATTCTGTCTTCCCCTCTTGAAGCACTTGGGTTGCCCTGATGCTGACTCTGACTCCCACGCTACTTCCTCATTTGATTCGGCTACTGACAGGCCACAACATAATTCATGACCTCTGGCCAGAGCTCTGCTTCCCCCTTTCTCGGTGGCTTGGAGCTCAACCCAACCCTCTCCCCTTCCTTGCTGGGTTGATCTGGCTACCAACAAAAGCAATTTACGAAGGAGTCTGAGGATCTCACACACAGAGGTTGTGGGCATTGCCCTAAACAGCATGGCACCTTCACACCCAAAGAAGAGGTTGGGGAGAAGGTGGGGAGGGAACAACATGCAGAGATATCTCCTCAGTGTTGACCATCAACTCTGGAAGTGAAGGGCTTCTGGTGGCAAAAAAACAAAAAACATCCAGAAGAGCCTGCTGCCTGATCCATTGATCAGGTTCTAAAACAAATTTAAAGAAGATCACCAATCCCACATGGGGCTACCTTTGAAAAGTGTTCGGAAACTTTAGATTGTGCAGAATGCGGCCGCGAGAGCCATCGTGGGGCTTCCTACATTCGCCCACGTTTCTGCAACACTCTGTGGCCTGCACTGGCTGCCGATCGGTTTCCGGTCACAATTCAAAGTGTTGGTAATGACCTTTAAAGCCCTATATGGCATTGGGCCAGAATACATCCGGAACTGCGTTCTACCGCACGAATCCCAGCGGCCAATAAGGTCCCACAGAGTTGGCTTTCTCCGGGTCCCATCGACCAAACAATGTCATTTGGCAGGCCCCAGGGGAAGAGCCTTCTCTGTGGCGGCCCCGGCCCTCTGGAATCAACTCTCCCCAGAGATTAGAACGGCCCCCACCCTCCTTGTCTTTCGCAAATTACTCAAGACCCACCTTTATCGCCAGGCATGGGGGAGTTAAGATATTCCTTCCCCCTAGGCCATTACAAGTTATGCATGGTATGCTTGTGTGTATGTTTGGTTTTTATAATAAAGGTTTTTAGTTGTTTTATTAATTGGATTGTTACATGTTGTTTTTATCATTGTTGTTAGCCGCCCTGAGTCTGCGGAGAGGGGTGGCATACAAATCCAATTAATAATAATAATAATAATAATAATAATAATAATAATAATAATAATAAGTTCCTTTTGTTATCTTTAATGTCATCATTTTCATACGTTCAGTCAGACAAGAGAGGAGGAAAGAATAGGCTTTTACCATGTTTTCTGGACTATAAGATGCCCCAGTGTATAAGACACACCAAGATTTCAAAGAGGTAAGTAAGAAGGAACATTTTTGACCTTCCTTGCCCCCAAGAGCACTCTGTAAACCTCCCAAACTTTCTCTGTGCACCGGGTTTTTGCAAAAATGGATTTATTTTTAGCGAAAAGGGGGTATTTTTGCCTTCCCCTAGCTCCCAGGAACACTCTGCAGGTCTACCAAACCATCTGTGCACCCCATATTTGCGAAAAATGGGCCCATTTTTTGCAAATGGGGCTTTGGGAGGCCAAATATGTCTGTATTCAGTGTATAAAATGCACCGACATTTCCACCCTTTTTAGGAGGGGGAAAGGATGCATCTTATAGTCTGAAAAAATACAGTAATCATATTAATTTCCACCTAAGAATATAACTAGACCCCCAAAGAGCCAAAATCCACAAGCTAAACTTGTTTGTTTTACAGGCCCCACCTTGGCCAAGATACATTCTGAATTCAGATTATACAGAAATACTGTATCTTAATTATTTGGGGCGTACTTCAAAAATATGGAAGAGAAGACCTAGGATTCTTCAGAATATTTCTATGCTCTGATATTCTTATTTCACTCCTTGGTTCAGAATGCAAAGTTCTTTGCAACATTTGCATACAGGTGAACACACCTGTCATCGCTAGCATTCTTTGACAGAGGAGCCTTTGTCCAAGGAGATCTTACGTAAAATCACACAGTACTTTAAAATAACATTCAGTGCCAGCAGTCTAAACAAGTTTTCAGAAGCAAATGAAAACTTTCTTAGATATTGTGGAATTCTCTTGCACAAAGGCTGCAATTTTAGCTTTTTTAAAAAAAAGAATGAAGCTCTAGTCTCAAAGGTGCCTTTTCAGTAGGCAACTATATTGTCTCCTTTTTGTTTGAAGATGTTTCCCTTTTCATCCAAGAAGCTTCTTCAGCTCTGACTAGATGGAGAGGAATGGAAGGATTTATATTCCTTGCAGACAGCTGGTCATTTGCATCCTTTTAGAGGGTCATTGAAGCACTTGGACGTTTATCTATGTCCAATAGGTCACCTGAGTGGTGCTCCTGATTCCTGTCATCTGCAATTTTCTCTCTCTCTTTGGAAATCCATTCTTACTCCCACTCCATTCATAGGGTATTCATCCGAAATTGTTTATCTAAAAGTCTGTAGAGATTCCCAATCATCCAAGTCATGGTTGTTCTCTAAGGTGCTTTATCAGGAGGCAACTGGACTTTCTTGTTGACGTTCTTGTTGAATTCTTCCATCCCCCACTGAAGAAGCTTATTGAATGAGAAGCAAAACATCTTCAAAAGAAGAAGAAGAAACACACAAGAAAGTCCAGTTTCTTCCTGAAAAAGCACCTTTGGGACAACTGTGACTGGATGAATAGAATAGAATTCTTTATTGGCTAAGTGTGTTTGGACATACAAGGAATTTGTCTTTGGTGCATATGCTCTCAGTGTACATAAAATAAAATACAATGGTACCTCTGCTTAAGAATGCCTCTACTTACGAACTTTTCTAGATAAGAACCGGGTGTTCAAGATGTTTTTGCCTCTACTTAAGAACCATCTTCTACTTAAGAAACTGAGCCCGGAAAAAATTCCCAGGAAATTTGAGAGTGGCACGAAGACCCAGCCAGTTTCCTGCCATTCCCCCTTTAATCCCGGACATCTCGGACTTTTCTGGGCTGCCAGAGGAGCCTTTCAGTGGTGCTTAAGGAGGCTTTGGCAGCCCAGAGCGAACAAAGCATTTTCCTTTCTCTGGGCGCTTGGAGAGGGAATAAACCTCTGCCAGTACCCGGGGAAAGAAACGCTCCCTTCACTCTGGAAGCGACTCTCCTCCTCCTCCTCTTCTTCCTCCTCCTCCACCCACCCAAATCCCGAGCTTTTATTTTTTTCCTAATGGGTTTGCACGCATTATTTGCTTTTATATTGATTCATATGAGAAAAATTGCTTCTACTTACAAATTTTTCTACTTAAGAACCTGGTCACGGAACAAATTAAGTTTTTAAGTAGAGGTACGTACCACTGTATACATTTGTCAAGAATCATTGTCATAGGGGTCAATGAGGAAATAATCAATATTAATAAAAATCTTAAGGATACAAACAACGAGTTACAGTTGGGTGACACGGGTGATAGGAACGATAAACTGCTAGTAATAGTAGTGCAGTCTTAGTAAATAGTTTGACAGTGTTGAGGGAATTATTTGTTTAGCAGAGTGATGGTGTTTGGGAAAAAACTGTTCTTGTGTCTGTCATTGGGGGTGATGACTGAGAATTTCTACAGACTAGCTTCAGTGGTGGGATTCGATTTTCTTTTATTACCAGTTCTGTGGGCATAGCTTGGTGGGTGTGGTGTGTTTTGATGGGTGTGTTTTAGTGGGCGTGGCAGGGGAAGGATACTGTAAAATCTCCATTCCCTCTCCACTCCGGGGGAAAGATACTGCAAAATCCCCATTTCCTCCTAATCAGCTGGGATTCGGGAGGCAGATAATAGATGGAAGCGGGGCCAATCAGAGGTGGTATTTTCCGGTTCTTCGAACTATTCAAAATTTCCACTACCAGCTCTCCAGAACTGCTCACAACCTGCTGAATTCCACCTCTGCCCATCTTCACATCTTTTCAAAACTGAGAAACCTCGACTTTCCTTTTTTTCCCCAGAGCTTGCCACTCATCTGTATTTTCTGCAAACACGTTTTATTAAAGAACAAAACATAATCTGTTTTGATCTCTGTCTCGCTACAGCGAGAACTGGAAGGGTAGGGAGCAATTTTTGTCTCTCTCTCTTTCAATGCTGGATTTTAAGACAACATGCATGGCTTTATGGCTTCGCCCACCAGAGGGGGCTGATCTCCACATATGTCCTTTCCGAAATAAACATTGATAACTATAGGAAATAAAGGGAAGTCAACAGAAATAGGCAAATATTTCTGCTTCATCAACAAGATGCCTTAGATGTAGTTTCATCATTGACACCTGCTACCCATCCAGGGGAAATACAGCTTGTTCTCAATTTACGAGCACAACGGAGCCCCGAATTTAAGTGAAAAATTTGTTAAGGGAATGTTGCCCCATTTTACGACTTTTATCGCCCCACCAGTTAAGTGAAACGCTGCAGTTCTCAAATTAATAACAAAGTTGTTAAGTGAATCTGGGTTTCCCATGGACTTTGCTTGTCAGAATGTCACAAAAGAAGTCTACATGACCCACCCACACCCCCGGGTAGATGTGGGCTGCTAAGGTGGAATGGTGACGTGTGCTCGCCCCTGTGGCTCTGGATGTATCACGAGTTCGAGCGGCATTATGCTTCTGCACCTGTGCAGGTAGCAAAATCGTGCATGGAGACACAGGTGTGCCCGTGTTTTGGTGGGGTTTTTTGCTTCCGCGCATGCGGTACATGGGTGCCGCTCGAACTTATGGTATTCCAGAGCCATGGAGGTGAGCCCAATTAGGCGTTCTGGCCAACAGCCCACCGCTGCTGCATGCTTCGGTGTGGTTTTTTTGCTTCCGCGCAGCTTAATCGCGCTGGACTCTGCTACCTTCAATCCTTTCGCACAACTTGTGGAGGGAGTGCATCGGGCAGGCTTCGCACAATTTGACCTGGGTCTTGGCATTCTGCAGGGCAGCCGCCGTACTAAAGGCTTGCTTCAAAGTCAGCATGATCTCATCTACCTAGAAAGAGAATCGAGAGGTTAAAATTTAAATTCCGGGTGGTTTCCTACCCGCCTCCCCAGGCTCTCATACCAGCCCATAGAAAAAATGCACAATAGAGCGGGCGACTTTTTCCACTCCCGGGGCCACGAAAATGGGCCAGGTTCCCGTGAATTTCAATGGTGCTTCCCATTGGAAACCAGATCACATCCAGCCTTCCGTGCATTATCTAGCCTGCAAAGAAGACCCTGCAAAGAGCTCCAAATAAACAGAGCTTGAAGCCAGAGCTCACATCTCCTTGAGTGTCAGAAGCTCCATTTCTTAGTTTCTTTCTTTTGTTTTTAATCAGTCAAACATTGGGAGGCTCTGCAGATGGGAAGCAAACTCCCAGCCCCGGGCGTGTAAGATTCCCACCGCCTCCTGGCTCGCGAGGGACCTAGCTTCACATGCTCGGTGGGGAAAAAAGGGTCAGAGGTTGAAAGACGCCGGCATACAGATTCAAATCTGTTTCAGGCCTGAACGGTAGATGAACAGATGGAACTATTGAAGGAAACCCACCCAGAGTCTGAGAGGCACGTCAACAAGACAGGAAGCTATAGGGAGAAAAGGAACTTGGCTCTGAATCCTTTGACTTCTCTGAAAAGAGTTGGCATTCCTCCTTTGGTTTGTCAAGGTAGAGAAAAGGGAGAGCCTCTTCTTTATCTGCTACTCATAGTAACTTGCAGCGACGATGTGCAGAAGAGGCGTAATATCTGCTTATGCTAAAACCACCCTTTGCAAGGATTGTTAAACAGTCTACTAAATGTTCTGTCGAGCTCTCTGGCAGAATCCTCCCGAAAATTCAGATACAAATTCCAGACACACACACGTTTGAAAATTCAAAACAAGGTTCTTTATACCGAAAATGCAAATAAACTAAGCACTCTTTTTGTATAGCAAAGAGTACTTGTCTCCAAACAAACTGGTAATTTGTACAAGTCCCTTATCAGTTCTGTGATACTTAGCTTGCAGCTGTGAGGCAATTCACAGTCCTTCTTCTTGCACAAAGGAAAACACACTTGGCTCTGGTTCAGTTTCAAAGCGGGGGGAAAAGCAGCCCGCAAAGGTCGAAGTCAGCAAGGCAGGCACGAAACACAATGATCAGATAAACCTCCACAATGGCCAAACCCACAGGCTGCTCTTTCTAGCAGCCTCACTAATTACCACAGCCCCACCCAACCACAGGTGGCCTCATTTTCTTTGATAATAATCTCTCAGTTGTTGCTGCCTATGCATCGCTTTCCGCATGCGTGGCTGTATCATTAACTCTGGTTCTGAATCCAAGGAGGAGCTAGATAATTGATCTCCTTCTGAGCTGTCTGCCCCACTCCCCTCCTCCCTGTCACTCATGTCTTCTTGGTCAGAGGAGCCTTCACCAGCAGATTCCACCGGGAGCAAAACAGGCCTGCGGCATGTGGATGTCTCCCCCACATCCACAGTCCTTGGGGCAGGAGCTGGGCCAGAGCTAACCACAACACTAAAGAAGACAGATACGTAATATTTCACATAACAATGAAAGCCAGGTTGCCATATGCCCAAAGTTGGAAGTTAGAAACAGTCCCCTCAACATCAAATTAGATAGCTAAAATTCACGAAATTGGGGAAATGAATAAGATAACGTTAGAACTCTAGGAAAAAGATATATTTGAAACTTTAAAATCACACACAATTCGAAAGGAACAAAAATAGTCATCTTATAAATCATTTAACCATGACTACAAAACACACAGAGAAACCTCTGTCAAATACACCTACTGTTATAATGATTTATAGCTGTAAAAATTGATATGATTACAGAAATAGTAAGACAATGAAATGTAAACTAGGTGAATTATGAAATATTAATTTATAAGAAAATCTGAAATTGATATAGAATGATATAAGTTGGCTGTAAAGAACAAGGGTCAACAGAATAGTTGGCGTATATGGTAATCATTAAATGCTTAAGTTCTGATAGAAAAATAATATAAATTTTGTATATTTGTATGTCTTTGTGTGTACTGTATGTTTCTTGTATGTTTGTGTCTTTTTTTATATGTAAGTATTTAATAAAGGTATTTTTTAAGATATTGACAAAATTGAATGGGTCCAAAGACGGGCTACAAGAATGGTGGAAGGTCTTAAACATAAAATGTATCAGGAAAGACTTCATGAACTCAATCTGTATAGTCTGGAGGACAGAAGGAAAAGGAGGGACATGATCGAAACATTTAAATATGTCAAAGGGTTAAATAAGGTTCAGGAGGGAAGTGTTTTTAATAGGAAAGCGAACACAAGAACAAGGGGGCACAATCGGAGGTTAGTTGGGAGAAAGATCAAAAGCAACATGAGAAAATATTATTTTACTGAAAGAGTAGTAGATCCTTGGAACAAACTTCCAGCAGACGTGGTTGGTAAATCCACAGTAACTGAATTTAAACATGCCTGGGATAAACATATATCTGTCCTAAGATAAAATACAAAAATAGTATAAGGGCAGACTAGATGGACCATGAGGTCTTTTTCTGCCGTCAGTCTTCTATGTTTCTATGTTTAAAAAAACAGGCTTTGCCTCTGACCCAAAGGACAGAGAATTATCCCAGTTAGAGCTCTGTCAAAACACTGTGAGATATTGGTCCCAAAGGTGCTTTTCCAAAAAACAACTAGACTTTCCTAAGTTCCCACCCACCCACCCCCTCTGAAAATGTTTTGCTTCTCATCCTAGAAGCTTCTTCTTCAGTTCAGAAATGAAACTTGTTGAATGAGAAACAAAACATTTTCGATATGAACCGCTTCCAAAGAAGCCATCAGTCTACTCCCGGAATAAAGAAACAGAAAACAGCCTTATCCCTTTACCCCAATGCAAATGGTATTTTGAAGATTCTTACCAGAGATTCACTTGCACACTGGAAGACGTAGCAAGCATACTGGCTTGTTCCAGGTTCAGTAGATTCCCGACATATAAAACCAAAATGATCGATGTGCTTTATGCCCTGGAAGGAAGGAAAGAGAGAACTGAAAGATACCATCAATATTTAATGTGAGCAAATTAAAGACGTAGTGATTAAAGCCATCAAAGCTTAAGGGTTTTCCCCTATCCCAGTGATGGCAAGCATATGGCATGGGTGCCACAGGTGGCACATGGAGCCATATCTGCTGGTATGTGAGCCATTGCCCTAGCTCAGCTCCAATGTGCATATGTGTGCCGGCCACCTGATTTTTGGCTAGCACAGAGGCTCTGGGAGGGCGTTTTTGGCTTCCAGAGACCCTCCGGGGAGATGGGGGAGGGCACTTTTACCCTCCCCAGCTCCAGGGAAGTCTTTAGAGCCCAGGAAGGATGAAACACTAGCCTACTGGGCCCACAGAAGATGGGGAACAGGCCAATCCTGGCCTCCAAATGGCCTCCAGGGGGCAGATGAAGCTGTTTTTGCCCTCCACAGGCATTGAATTATGGGTGTGGGCGCTCGCGCATGCACAATAGCATGCTCTTTCGGCACCCAAGGGAAAAAAGGTTCACCATCAATGCTCTATCCAGTTGTGTCTGACTCTAGGGGGCGGTGTTCATTTCCGTTTCCTAGCCAGCATTGTCCAATGTGATGTGATGATCTGGGGATGTGGCTAGCATGACTATATGCCGAGATCAGTATCGGATTGCTACTCGGTGTGCCACCGGTAGTGAAAATGGTGCTGAGCGCACAACTCCGTGTTTCTGGCGTGCATGCAAATGCGTCCCAGTGAGATTTTGCTTCTGCGCATGTGCAGACAAGATGGAATGGCCGTGGGTCTTACCTCCCAAGGACAATTCCATCTGTCCGTCCATTACTCTAGGGGGAGAATCACTGGCCCCCTCAGAGAGGGTCTGCAACTTGGGCGTCCTCCTCGACCCACAGCTCACATTAGAGAAACACCTTTCAGCTGTGGCGAGGGAGGTGTTTGCCCAGGTTCGCCTTGTGCAGCAGTTGCGACCCTACTTGGACCGGAAGTCACTGCTCACAGTCACTCATGCCCTCATCACGTCGAAACTCGACTACTGTAACGCTCTCTACATGGGGCTATCTCTGAAAAGTGTTCAGAAACTTCAGATCGTGCAGAATGCAGCTGCGAGAGCAATCATGGGCTTTCCCAAATATGCCCATGTTACACCAACACTCCGCCGTCTGCATTGGTTGCCGATCAGTTTCTGATCACAATTCAAAGTGTTGGTTATGACCTATAAAGCCCTTCATGGCACCGGACCAGATTATCTCTGAGACCACCTTCTGCTGCACGAATCCCAGCGACCAGTTAGGTCCCACAGAGTGGATCTTCTCCGGGTCCCATCAACTAAAGAATGTCGCTTGGTGGGACCCAGGGGAAGAGCCTTCTCTGTGGCGGCCCCGACCCTCTGGAACCAACTCCCTCCAAAGATTAGAATTGCCCCTACCCTCCTTGCCTTTCGTAAGCTGCTTAAAACCCACCTCTGCCGTCAGGCATGGGGGAATTGAGACCTTCTTCCCCCTAGGCATTTACAATTCTATGCATGGTATGTATGTATGTATGTTTGATTTTTTATATTAATGGGTTTTTAATTGTTTCTAGCATCAGACTAATATTGTACACTGCTTTATTGTTGCTGATAGCCACCCCAAGTCTCCGGAGAGGGGCGGCATACAAATCCAATAAATAAAATCGGCAATTTTTTGCTTCCATGCATGCGCAGAAGCAAAAAATAATCACCAAAATGTCTCGCGCGCATCCATCCTCTCACGAGATTTTGTGGCCTGTGCAACCCTTTCTTGGCAGCCAACTACTTCTGAGTAGACCTGCCCAGTGTTTTCTTTATCAACCTGGCCTAAAGGCTCTGTGGCTCAGCTTAGCTGCTCAGAAGGAGCTGTGAGATGCCAGAACAACACATATCCCTTTGTTTATTGTTCTCCAGGGAACAAGGAAGCATAGAGGGAGCCTTTCATGAGCCATGTGCTGCTTTTCGTGTTTACATTGCCTGTCAACTTGCACAGACTTCACAAATGAACCTTCCTGTTTAAAATCAAACCGGTGCGGTGCACTTCCCCCACCACGAAAGACATTTCAAGTTGTGCTGCTATTTCAGTCCCAAAAAATCCCAGACGAGAGTACAGTGGTACCTCTACTTATGAACTTAATTCGTTCCATGACCAGGTTCTTAAGTAGAAAACTTTGTAAGAAGAAGCAATTTTTCCCATAGGAATCAATGTAAAAGCAAATAATGTGTGTGATTGGGGAAACCACAGGGAGGGTGGAGGTCCTGTTTCCTCTAGGAGATTCCTAGAGAGGCCCCATGGAGGCTTCTCCCCGCCTTTTCCGGCCCTCTTTCCTCTCAGGAGATGCCTAGAGAGGCCCCACGGAGGCTTCTCCCTGCCTTTTCTGGCCCTGTTTCCTCCCAGGAGATCCCTAGAAATGCCCCATGGAGGCTTCTCCCTGCCTTTTCCAGTTACAGTTTCGGAAGTTCAGGTATGTAAGTAGAAAATGGTTCTTGAGAAGAGGCAAAAAAATCTTGAACACCCGGTTCGTACCTAGAAAAGTCCATAAGTAGAGGCTTTCTTAGGTACCACTGTAGTAGGATGCACACGTATTTCAAGAACCCTAACTCTAGGCCTCCTGGAACCCACACATGGCCCTCTTGAGCTCCATTTTCACTGGCAGAGGCACCACGGTCCTTAACTTTTGCCATCGCGACACTAGGCCATCAAAATGTAGGCCGTTCAAAAAACCCACCCAGTCTATTTCTACACCTTCGGATTCTGATTGTACTTCTTACCTGAGAACATGAGGAGATGTCTTTGAAGTTCTTCTCCAACACAACTGATTTGGTGTCTGGACTGATGAGGTTAATTTCAAATCGGCCAACCTTGGAAGAGAGGAACGAACATGTCAAAGCAGGAGATGATGCAGAATATCTCAGAGAAAAGCTGCTCTTAAAACTGTGGGCCCAAGCACGGAAATATTTCCCCACATAGCTTATCAAAGGCACGTAAAAGGGAAGCTTCCCAAACTGATGTTCTGCCAAGAATGAGGGAGAGATGCTGCCAAGGACCTGCTTGACTAACCCTCTAAAAAAAAAATTTAGAAAGGCTTGCAGAGATACTCTCCAGCCCTTGGCTTCGGTTTCACATATCTGGAGCTGCACCGAGATCTTCCACACTGCGCCCATTTTTCTCTCAGCTCCCACCTTAGTATTCATTTCAGGCAAAAGCAACTGGTACCAACTTCTGCGCTCTACCAAAATACAAAACGACCCACCAACTAGGTTGGCAAATATTCATGGTCGTGGGCCTCTCCAGAGCATAAGGTACTTTATACTTCATTCCTTACATGGTCAGGGCACTTGTAACACATTCAATTGACCACTGATCAGAAATGGAGAACAAGGGCTATTTCTTTCACCAACTGCCAAGACTAGGCTATAAAAACACGTCCAACTCTTCCTTCCTTCCTTCCTTCTCCCTTTCCTTCCTTCCTTCCTTTCTCCTTTTCCTCCCTCCCTCCCTTCCTTTCTCCCTTCCTGTCTCCCTCCCTCTCTCCCTCCCTTTCCTTCCTTCGTTCCTCCCTCCCTTTCCTTCCTCCCTTCCTCTCTCCCTCCCTTTCCTTGCTTCCTTCCTCCCATAAGAACATAAGAACGTAAGTAGAGCCGTGTTGAATCAGGCCAAAGCCCATCGAGTCCAACATTCTGTGTCACACAGTGGCCCACCAATTGTCCATGGGGATCTTGAGCAGAAAGAGAAGGCACGACCCTCCCTTTCCCTTGACCTCCAACAAATGGTACCCAAGGGAATCCTGCCTGCCTCAACCAACATAGAGGCGGCACTTGGGCATCCGTTTCAATAACCTCCAAGACACTTGGCATCCATGAATCTGTCTAATCCTGCCTTGAAGCTATCAAGGCTGACAGCTGTCACAACCTCTCCTGGAAGGGAATTCCATAAACTAATGACCCTATGGGTGAAGAAATATTTTCCTTGATTTGTCCTCACTTTCTTACCTATGAGCTTTAGGGAGTGCCCCCTTGTTCTAGTATTGTGTGATAGAGAAAATATTTTTTTCTCTATCCACCGTTTCTACCCATGCATGATTTTAAACACTTCGATCAAGTCACCCCTTAAACATATAAATCATATAAATAAATAAACAAACAAACAAACAAACAATAAACGCCGTCTTTCAAGGCTGAAGAAACCAAGGCGTTGCAACCTGGTATCATAAGGGAGGTACTCCCTTTCCTTCTTTCCTTCCTTCCTCCCTTTCCTTCCTTCCTTCCACCCTCCCTCCCTCCCTTCCTCCATTTCCTGAGAGTGGCTTACCAATCAAGGTAAGTTTTCAAATAGGTGCTTGGACTCTTTTTCAGTTGATTAAGTCGCATTATTTGAATAGCCGCAGAAAGGACAAATAATAGACAGCATTATTTGTTGACGAGCGTAGTCATATTTGAAGGTTTTGTACTGAACCCGCAAGGTTCAGTATGATAACAAATTAGGCAAGTAGCTTGATTTTCTTGAATTGCTATAAAAGTTCAGTTCTAGGTAATGGTTAAAATGAGTAAAGGGTTTATGTATAAAAACATTCTATTTAATTATTTCCTATTTTAACAGTAATTAAGGATCATACTAGGATACTAGAGAAGGAAGGACAATAAAAAAAAAACCTATTAAGCATAAATAGTGCACAAACTTACTACCCCCACTGTGTTCCCCCACCCCTAATTGTCCTACCTGAAACAACATTGTCCTGTTTTTTTCAGAGTCGGAGGGCTGGACATGGCTGGGGGCACTGGCATGGCGCCTTCGGGATGAAGGCTTGGCGTTATTCTCCGAAGCTCTCCTTTGCAGGCTGGCGGCGCTGCTGCAGCGGGAACGGAATTCCAGCTGTTCCTCCACTCCCGAGTCCTCCAAGATCCGCTCTGGGAAAGAGGTCCTGCAGCTGGCCAAACTGGCCAGGTTGGTTTGGCTCCCCACGATGAACATCCCCGGGCCGCCTCCGCTGGAACCCTCCGTCTCCTGGAATGGACTGTCCACGGGGGAAGAGGGGCCATCTTCCCATGTCATGAGATCCGTGGCGGACTCGGTGCTCAGCAGTTTCAGACGCTGGCGTTCGTGGAGGTGGAACTTCTCGATGCAGTCGTCGATGAGGGAGGAAGGGGCCTTTTTGTGAGCCACCGTTACCTTCCCGCAATACAGAACCTCAAATTTTTGGGAGTTGTAGAAGGCATCTTCATTTTCTTTATTGGGCTTGACGTCTTCTTTGAGGGCCACTTTGGAAGCTTGTCTTATACTGCTGATGACATCTGGAACCTTAAGAAGCAAGCAAAAGGGAGAGAGAGAAAGAGAGAGAGAGAGAGAGAATGACATTGTGAAGGATTTATTTATTTATTTATATTTATCTATTTATCTATTTATCTATTTATCTATTTATCTATTTATCTATTTATCTATTTATCTATTTATCTATTTATCTATTTATCTATTTATCTATTTATGTATCTATTTATCTATTTATTTATCTATTTATGTATCTATGTATCTATTTATCTATGTATCTATCTGTCTGTCTGTCTCTGTCTATCTGTCTATCTGTCTGTCTATCTATCTATCTATCTATCTATCTATCTATCTATCTATCTATCTATCTATCTATCTTATCTACCTATCTATCTATTGATCTATTGATTGATTGATTGATTGATTGATTGGAGTTACATGCTGCCCCTCTCCGTGAACTCGGGGCGCCTTACAACATTTCAATTACAAACACAGTATACAAAACACATCTAAATCCAATGAACATAAATAATTAATTTAAAATATTTTTAAAAGCTAAAACACTTAAAATGTTTTACTGCATTCAATTTTGGTCACGCCACTACAAAAAGGACATTGAAACTCTAGAGAAAGTACAGAAAAGAGCAACTAAAATAATAAAGGGATCAGAAACCAAGACATACGAAAAGAGGTTGCTGGAACTGGGCATGGATAGTCTAGCAAAAAGGGGGGCCAGAGGGCACATGATAGCAGTATACAGATATTTGAGGGGCTGCCACAGAGAGGAAGGGGTCACACTATTTTCCAGGGCACCAGAGGGTCAGACCAGGAGCAACGGATGGAAGCTGACCACAGAGAGATTCAACCTGGAAATAAGGAAGAACTTTCTGATGGTGGAACAGCCTGCCAGCAGAGATTGTGAACGCCCCATCGCCTGACACATTCAAAAGAAAATTGGGCTGCCATCTGGTTGGGGTGGTGTAGGGTTTCCTGCTTGAGAGGGGGTTGGACTTAATGACCTGCAAGGCTCCTTTCAACTCTTAATTATAAATAAATAAAAAAATCAAACATTCAAATACACACTACAACATCCTACACATTCACTGGCCAGAGGCTGGGGTCTAATGACCCCAAGCCTGGCGTCATAAATACGTTTTCAAATTCTTACGAAAGGCAAGGAGAGTAGAGACAGTGCAAATCTTTCAGGAGGAGTTGATTTCAGAGGACCGGGCCCCCCACAGAGAAGGCTCTTCCCCTAGGACCAACCAAATGACATTGTCTAGTTGACGGGACCTGGAGAAGGCCGACTCTGTGGGACCTAACCGGACTCTGGGATTCGTGCGGCAGAAGGTGGTCCAGTAAGTAATCTGGTCCCGTGCTATGTAAGGGTTTATAGGTCATAACCAACACTTTGAATCGGGTCCGGAAACCAATTGGCAGCCAATGCAGTCTGTGGAGTGCTGGAGAAACATGGGCATACCTTGGCAGGCCCATGACTTCTCACTTGACTGCCTTCTGCCACAATTTGTAATTTCCGAACACTTTTCGGAGGTAGCCCCGTGATACCTCTGAAAAGCAAGAAAAAACACAAATAATAATGACAATTCTGTGTTACAATAATGCCCAGAAGTGGTTTCTATGTCTAATGTCACAAAAAAGAAGGACTAGCAGTGAGATGGTAGCAGTGGGTTGCCACAAAGAAGAGGGAGTCAAGCTATTCTCCAAAGCCTCTCAAGATGAGACAAGAAATGATGGGTGGAAATTAATCAAGGAGAGAAGCAACCTAGAACTAAGGAGAAATTTCCTGACAATGAGAACAATTAATCAGTGCAACAACCTGCCTCCAATGCTTTAACATTGGAAGTTTTTAAAAAAAGAGATTGGATACATTTTTCTGAAATGGTATATGGCAGTGGCTCTCAACTTTTCTAATGCCGCGACCCCTTATTACAGTTCCTCACGTTGTGGTGACCCCCAACCATAAGTCTAGCACCAATTCGCCCAACAGAGCTTTAAGCTGATTGGCAGGAAGTTCAGAGGGACACCTGATTGGCTGGATTGTAAATATACACTGCTCAAAAAAATAAAGGGAACAACCCAATATAACTCCAAGTAAATAAAACTTCTACGAAATCAAACTGTCCACGTAGGGCGCAATACTGATTGACAATCAATTTCACCTGCTGTTGTGCATCTTCAACTTTGTACAGAACAAAGAGAATATTTCATTCATTCAGATCTAGGATGTGTTATTTGAGTGTTCCCTTTATTTTTTTGAGCAGTATGTGCTCCAAGGCGCCAGAATAGAAGCTTTATTTCCTAACACCATGGGATATTTGTCTTTTCCTATGGTCTTAGGCGACCCCTGTGAAAAAGTCATTCGACTCCCCAAAGGGGGCTTGACCCCCAGATTGAGAACTACTGGTATACGGTTTTCTGCCTCCAAGGTCCTTTCCAACTCTGTTGTTCTGTTCTGTTTTTCTGAATTTAAAAGAGAGAGAAAGTTTGGAGAATACAGGGCACTTCTCAAGTCAGGATATTGTTAAATAGCACTATCTTCTCTGACAGAATCACAACACTGGATTCTTTTCTCCTTAAAACATTATATTTGGCTTTCCTCCTTGCCTCCATTATAGGAATAGGGAGCTCTAAGGAGAAACCGTGGAAAACAAGCATAATAAATAAAGATTAAAGTTCCAAACTCTTGGCATTAATTGCAGATTTAACTGGAAAGCCAACCCCAAGCTATGAAGTAATGCATTTCGTTTGCAAAGGACTACAACACTGCAAAGAAAAACTTTGCGTTTCTAAATGTGTGGCAAATAAATGTACGAAGCTTCTTCTTCAGCAGAATGTCAAAACCAAGAGGCAGATGTTTGCATACCACAGAAATTACACTTCCTGTTACCAAAAAAACCCCAAAACAAACCCTGGAAAGAGCAGATACGAGAAAAATGCAACTGTCCCGCGGTCTACCCTTCCAGTCACGCCAGATCAGCATTGCAAACATGCGATGCTGGCTTTTTAAGATACAAAGTGGAGAGGGAGGGCTTAAAACTTGGAGGCTCCTCAAGGGACAAGATAATGAAAGGCAAAGCTCTCTCTTGCAGTCTCAACAAGAACCAAAGGGAATGGAAAAATAAGGGGACTCTTTCTGGTTTTGGAGTTGATTTGTTTTGAACACAACAAAAGCAACCAGCAGGAAAATCTTTCCAGCCATCGTTGGGTCTAAAGCCAACATCTTAAATATTTCATTTGAACATGCACCCATTTGGGCACAAAAAGATACCAAAAGCTAATTTATGTAGAGTCTATGCCAAGTTGACAGTTTCTTTGTAATTCAACTCCACTTCTAAAGAGGAAACTTTTCTCTCTTTTTTTGTCCAAATAAGAACCAGAAAAAGGCATGTAATGAATTAGATTTATTTACTTACTTACTTACTTACTTACTTACTTACTTACTTACTTACTTACTTACTTATTAGATTTGTATGCCGCCCTTCTCCGAAGACTCGGGGCGGCTAACAACAATAAAAAAGACAATGTAACAAATCTAATATTAAAAAATAATCTAAAAAACCCCAATTTAAGAGACCAATCATACAAACAAGCATACCATGTATAAATTCTATAAGCTTAGGGGGAAGGGAAAAAAATTCAATTCCCCCATGCCTGACGACAGAGGTGGGTTTTAAGGAGCTTGCGAAAGGCAAGGAGGGTGGGGCCAACTCTGATATCTGGGGGGAGCTGGTTCCAGAGGGTCGGGGCCGCCACAGAGAAGGCTCTTCTCCTGGGTCCCGCCAAATGACATTGTTTAGTCGACGGGACCCGGAGAAGGCCAACTCTGTGGGACCTAACCGGTCGCTGGGATTCGTGCGGCAGAAGGCGGTCCCGGAGATTACTTTTGCCTCATCCATCTTGAGCCGTGGTGGCACAGTGGTTAGAATGCAGCATTGCAGGCTAATTCTGCCAATTGTCAGCAGTTCGATCTTGATCGGCTCAAGGTTGCCTCAGCCTTTCAACTTTCCGAGATGGGTAGAATGAGGACCCAGATGGTTGGGGGCAATAGGATGGCTCTGTAAACAATTCAATTCAAATTCAAAACCAACTCAAACCTTTATCGTCAGTGCACAGCAAATGTACAACAAGATTTGTTGAGTTCCTTCAGTACACAAACATACCAACACAAGATAACAGTGAAAATACAAAATCCCTAACACAATAAATCATATAAACAAACAACCAGTCCTGTTGCACCAGTGTTACAATGTTACACAATGTTACACATTGTGTCGGCCTTGAAAGTCCATTACTGTATACTGTACTACATAGTTATGATGTTATTTCTTTATTTAGGAGTCTGACAGCCAGTGAAGGGAGATTGTGATCCCACTGTATAGAGCACTGGTGAGACCACATTTGGAATATTGTGTTCAGTTCTGGAGATCTCATCTACAAAATTATATTGATAAAATTGAATGGGCTACAAAAATGGTGGAAGGTCTTAAGCATAAAACTGATTAGGAAAGACTTCATGAACTCAATCTGTATAGTCTGGAGGACAGAAGGGAAAGGGGAGACATGATCGAAACATTTAAATATGTTAAAGGGTTAAATAAGGTTCAGGAGGGAAGTGTTTTTAATAGGAAAGTGAACACAAGAACAAGGGGGCACAATCTGAGGTTAGTTGGGGGAAAGATTAGAAGTAACGTGAGAAAATATTATTTTACTGAAAGAGTAGTAGATCCTTGGAACAAACTTCCAGAAGACATGGTTGGTAAATCCACAGTAATTGAATTTAAACATGCCTGGGATAAACATATATTCATCCTAAGATAAAATACAAGAAATAGTATAAGTGCAGACTTCTTCTTTGTGGCAACCCCTGAGATATTAGAAACACTGCTACCACTCACTGCTAGTCCTTCTTTTTGTGACATTAGACATAGAAACCACTTCTGTTGACCTCTCCCGATTCTGGAGGAATCTTGTAAAACAGGAATAGTAATCCTGTCCAATATATCAGACTGGGATAACCCTTTCCCCAGTGAAGGGCTGCAAAATATTTTACTACCACACTGTGGGTGTGGCTTATTTATTTTTTAAAATAATAAAGTTTTACTTATAAACATATATACACATAGCACACAAAACAACAACATTTAACAACATTGGACATTTGTGTAGCAAATCTGTGTTACAATTCTTATTGTGCTCACATTCTATTTCACAACTATTTTTACTCGTTTATTGTAAACCAGATTTTATACAATGATCATATTTTATATATCTAGTTTTATATCTATTTTCCCATTAACTCATTTATCACCAAGAAATAGCTCTTTTAATTTAAAAAAATGTGGTTTTTTTCACTTTTCCATTTGTACTACTATTGTTATGACTAAATGTACGTTCGTTGCTTTATCCTTTTTTCCAGCCAGCAGTAGAACATGCCCCAACATTTATAATATTCCGACTTTTCCTTATTTTTTATTTCCAGTGTTAGTTTGTCCATCTCTGCACAAGCTAATGTTTTCTCTATTATATCTTCTTCTGTCGGCACATTTTCGTTTTTCCAATATTGTACCAATGTTAATCTTGCTGCAGTTGTTATGTGCAGGATCAAATATGTCTGACTTTTTTTTTCAAATTTTTGATGTAGTATTCCCAATAAAAAGAGTTCTGGGGTTTTTTTTCTATTTCTTTTTTTCTATTGGATTTCCTCCAACAAGCATTTCATTTCCCCCCAGAAAATCTTTGCTTTCTCGCACCTCCAACATAAATGGTAATAAGAGCCAAATTCTATTTTACACTTCCAACATCTGAATGTAAACTTTGTCTCTATTTTAGCTAGTTGGACAGGTGTTATGTGCCATCTGAGAAAAAAATGAAAAAAATCCCCCTCCCCAAATAAAAAAAATGTTAAAGACAATCATTTCCTTAGTAAAATGCTCTGTCCTACGCATTGGTAAAAATAATCCGAATACTAAATACACACTTGGACAAACTGAACTTGCAGAAGACCCTCACTCAGTCAAAGATCTTGGAGTACTCATTTCCAATGACTTAAGTGCCAGAGCCCACTGCAACAGCATTGCCAAAATAGCACTAAGAGTCACAAACTTTATTCTACTCAGCTTCTTCTCTAGAAGATCTACTAACCAGAGCATACAAAACATTTGTCAGACCAATTCCTGAATACAGCTCACCTGTATGGAATCCACACTGCATAACAGACATCAATACAATTGAAGGAGTCCAGAAATACTTCACAAGAAGAGTCCTCCACTCCTCCTCACGCAACAAATTACCTTACTCCTCCAGACTTCAATTACTATGTTTAGAAAATTTACAGCTACGCCGCCTCCTGTTCATAAAATCATACATCACAATATACTCCCTGTTGGCGACTACTTCACCTTTAACAACAACAACACAAGAGCATGCAATAGATACAAACTAAATGTAAATCGCTCCAAACTAGACTGCAGAAAATACAATTTCAGCAACAGAGTGGTCAACGCCTGGAATTCACTACCGGACTCTGTTGTTTCTTCCCCCAATCCCAAAATCTTCAACCTTACATTATCTACAATAGACCTCTCCCCTTTTCTAAGAGGTCTGTAAGGGGCGTGCATAAGTGCACCTTCGTGCCTACCGTCCCTGTTCTAATGTCTTTTTGATCTTTTCTATCTCTACTTTATACTTATATTATGTTAAACATACTACAATACAATACTATATTTGTATGAATGAATGAATGAATGAATGAATGAATGAATGAATGAATGAATGAATAAATAAATAAATAAATAAAAATAAAACTGTAAGTTCCAAAAGAGAAGGGAGACAGGAGAGATCGTGGCAGAAAAACTCCCACACACTAAGCATGACATGCTTTGAAATTACAACACCGGGATCAATTTTCAGAAAGCAGACAGAGGCTCCAGGGTAAAGAAAGAATGACTGCAATAAACACACACAAACACACAAACACACACACACACACACAAACAAACACTTTCTGCCCTGCAAGCACAAGGCCACCAAGGATGGAAGCTCTCAATTTTTTTCAGATTTTGCATCTGCCTTCCTCCTTGCCCAATTGCTCAATTAGTTCTCTGCAGGAGGGTTTCAATGGGCAGTTTTTGTTCTTTTCAATGAAACAGCTGACGAAAACACGGCAGAGATATAAATATGCTATGTGTATACAATGGTTTGTAGGCGTGTGTATGTGTATGCATAACATTACTCTTGAAATTTTATTTTTATTTATTTATTCATTTGTCCAATACACAAATACAAAGGAAGAAAATAGACATGTGGTAATATACATAAGGGTAAAAGTGAACTTAGAGGAGAGGATATATGAAAGAAAGAAAACATATATGATAAGTGAGAGAAAGGAAAGACAATTGGACAGGGGACGAAAGGCACAACGATGCACTTATGTACGCCCCTTACTGGCCTCTTAGGAACCTGGAGAGGTCAATCATGGAGAGTCTAAGGGAGAAGTGTTGGGGGTTAGGGGTTGACACAATTGAGTCCGGTAATGAGTTCCACGCTTCGACAACTCAATTGTTAAAGTCATATTTTTTACAGTCAAGTTTGGAGCGGTTCGTATTAAGTTTGAATCTGCTGCGTGCTCTTGTGTTATTGGGGTTGAAGCTGAAGTAGTCATTGACCGGTAGGACGTTGCAGCATATGATCTTGTGGGCAATACTCAAATCGTGTTTTAGGCGCCGTAGTTCTAGGCTTTCTAGGCCCAGGATTGTTAGTCTATTTTCGTAGGATATTCTGTTTCGAGTGGAGGAGTGAAGGGCTCTTCTGGTGAAATATCTTTGGAAATGTTGGAAATCCAATAGAGAATGGCTTTATTCGGACAGGATAATAGATCTCGTCGTGTTTCCATTTGGGAAGCGCTTCTGGGTTTTGTGCTTGTGACGGGGGGGGGGGAGTTTATTATTCTATATACATTTCATATAAGAGATCTGTTTTAAATGCATTTGGAAAATCCATTAGGCAGATTTGAAGAATTAAATGACTTGGAATAATGATGATGGAGATGTTTAAGAAAAATTAAGAAAATTATACCAATGAAGTTGTGATTTTTATGGGGCATTTAGTTATGATAAATTTAAGAAAATTATACCAGTGAAGCTGGGATTTTTATGGGGCATTTAGTTAAGATAAATTTAAGAAAATTATACCAATGAAGCTGGGATTTTTATGGGGCATTTAGTTATGATGAAATAGGGGATAAGAAAAACAAAGGATGAGTAAAAGATCAAGAAAAGTGAGTAAGCAAATGTGGCTTAAAATTAAAAGGTAAGAGAAAGTATAACTGTTTTAATAAATTAAGCAAAATCAATTAGGGGATTTTTTTAATTAATTGGTGGAAATCTCTTTTATTAATATTTTTATTGATTTTTATAATAGAAAACACACACACAACATATAACATATAACATGTGCTCAGTGATCCCACCACCAGACAATCCATCATACCCGACCACCAGTTGGTCTGACTAATTGGTGGAAATCTCAGAAGACAAAATTGGATTTATTATTATTATTATTATTATTATTATTATTATTATTATTATTATTATTATTTAGAAGCAGCACTATTTCAATGAAATATACTGTACCTGGAATAATGTGTTATACATATATAAAGAATTTATGAATGATTGATTGATCAAAATGCATAACTATATACTTCATTGTAATATTGCAATATTTTAAGGTATATTGATTTGTGTATGGTGATGGAGAAAAAGATAAAAACTTTTTGAAAAAGTTTCCCAATCTATCTCACATGTTCTCTTTCCTTCCCATTTTTCCTTCCCCTCTTTTGTCATTATTTTTATTTTCCTTTGTGTTTTATATTCTGATAAAGAACATTGATAAAGCACAAGAAAATCCAATTAAGAGACCAAAATCATAAACAAACTAGATAAAATATTTTAAAACTCAGCTGGTAAAAGATTACAAACCAGAGCCAACTTGGGTCTGTCCCAACAGGTTCTTCTTCAATGCTAAAACGTGATTCAGAGGCTGCTGAAGTTGTAAAGATTCACACAGAAACATACAAAGACACACGCACAGAGTGGCGGGGAAGAGAGGGAAGAAATGAAGGAAAGGAAGGAAGGAAAGGAAGGTGGGAGGAAGGGAGGGAGGGAGGAAGAGAAGGAAGGGAAAAGGGAAGGAAGGGGAGAAAGGAAGAAAGAAAGAAAGAAAGAAAGAAGAGAAAGAAAGAAAGAAAGAAAGAAAGAAAGAAAGAAAGAAAGAAAGAAAGAAAGAAGAAAAAGTGAGAGGGGGAGAAAGTGAGAGGGGGGAGAAAGAAAGTGAGAGGGGGAGTGAGAGGGGGGAGAAAGAAAGAAAGAAAGAAAGAAAGAAAGGAGAGAGAAAGAGGGAGGGTGGGAGGGAAGGAAGGAAGGAAGATGGGAGGAAGAAAAAAGAGAGGAAGAAAGAGAGAGAAAAAAAGACAGAGAGACAGACAGAGGCAGAGAGAGAGAGAGAGAGAGAGGAGCAATTCATGAAGGAAGCAAGAGTCAAATATTTATTCTGGACAAAACTCTATCACCTAATAGAGACTTAGCAATAATTCTGCCTCAGCTTTTGACAATTTTTCCTTTTCCAAATGGTTAGGACTGTAAGCCAGTTTTGCAATTTTTCAGAGCCCTGAAGGTGTCTTTGCAAGCCTGACATAAGATACACTGATATACAATGGGGGGGGGGAGGTCTTCTCCATTTGGGAATCTACCAGAAGGGGAGAGAAAGGTGGGTCTTCAATGCAAACTGGACAACAAGTTAACTTAGAACAGGGGAAGGCAATTATGAGACCCCAAATTATTTTCCTGAGTCACTAAGAACCATCTCTGGCCAGAGTGGCTGAAAACCTGGTCAGGAAGCTCTCAAATTTATTTTATTCATTCATTCATTCATTAGATTTGTATGCCGCCCCTCTCCGGAGACTCGGAGCGGCTCACAAGAGCAAAGCACAATACAAATCCAATGATTAAAAAGAACAGTTAAAACCCTTAGTATAAATGTTGTATCATAGATTTCAAAACAGGCTTAATTAACTTTATTTATTTATTTTGTCCAATACACAATGAGGGTTTTAGTGGGTATATATCTATATACACATAGTAAAATACATGATGAAGGTTATAGAGGAGATACTCATAGTAAAATATATCTAAGAAATAATAGAAAAGAAGATATAGTAATAGAACATATCAATAAAAGAATAGAAGAAGAGATATAGGAATAGAAGAAAGGTATAGGAGATATAGGAGAGCAATAGGACAGGGGACCGAAGGCACTCTAGTGCACTTGTACTCGCCCCTTACTGACCTCTTAGGAATCTGGATAGGTCAACCATAGATAATCTAAGGGTAAAGTGTTGGGGGTTTGGGGATGACACTATGGAGTCCGGTAATGAGTTCCATGCTTCGACAACTTAGTTTACAAAAGTAAACAAAGAAACCTTCTGAATTACATCCATAAACTTTCAAAGTCTAGAAACCTCTGGACCCTCTTATTGTGCCCTTTTCAACTCCACTCACCTTTATTCCAAGACACTTGAAAAATCTTACACATGACTCCTGGGCATCCAGCATTAAGGGGTAGAGGGACAATTTGCTCTGCCCCCCAAAGGCCTGCATTAGGTAAATGCTTTGTTCTGCCCCTGCCCTTGGCCGCGGGAGAAAATCTGAGCTCTGACTAACTTCTGCCATCTCTGTGTCCAAAGAGAAAGACATTAGCGATGGTGTTCTGGGTTGGTGATCGTCTAAGTTGGCTTGGAGAGGTTCTACATCACGTCAAGTCTATTGTGACCTCTTTACCTTCCAACATCCAGTCTGAAAGTTCTCTTTCGCTCCACGTGTATAATGCTCGCTTAGGAAAGTTATTTTTATTTATTTTTATTTTATTTAATTTATTGGATTTGTATGCCACCCCTCTCCGTAGACTCGGGGCGGCTAACAACAGTGATAAAAACAGCATGTAACAATCCAATCCAATACTAAAATAACTTAAAAAAACCTTATTATAAAACCAAACATACATACAAACATACCATGCGTAAATTGTAAAGGCCTAGGGGGAAAGAATATCTCAGTTCCCCCATGCCTGACAGCAGAGGTGGGTTTTAAGAAGCTTACGAAAGGCGAGGAGGGTGGGGGCAATTCTAATCTCTGGGGGGAGTTGGTTCCAAAGGGCTGGGGCCGCCACAGAGAAGGCTCTTCCCCTGGGTCCCACCAAACGACATTGTTTAGTTGACGGGACCCGGAGAAGGCCAACTCTGTGGGACCTAACTGGGATTTGTGCAGCAGAAGGCGGTCCCTGAGATAATCTGGTCAGGTACCATGAAGGGGTTTATAGGTCATAACCTATATCTTCTTAGATCAGAGGTATTCAAACTTGGCAACTTTAAGACTTGTGGACTTCAAATCCCAGAATTCTCCAGCGAGCTATGTTGGAGCTATGGTCACAAAAGGGAGTCACATGACCTTGGGACAACATCAAGGATCATAAGTATGAACCAATTGCCAAGCGTCTGAATTCTGATCACGTGATTGTGTGGATGCTGCAAAGGTCATAAGACTGTGATGGTTAAAGATATGAAAACAACTATCTGAAGACATCCAAAAATCCAAGACATATGAAGAGAGGTTGCTGGAACTAGTCATGGATAGTCTAGCGAAAAGAAGGGCCAGGGGGACATGATAGCAGTATACAAGTATTTGAGGGGTTGCCAGAGAGAGGAGTGGGGTCACTCTATTTTCCAGGGCACCAGAGGGCCAGATGAGGAACAACAGATGGAAGCTGACCAAGGAGAGATTCAACTTGGACATAAGGAAGAACTTCCTGATGGTGAGAGTGATCAACCAGTGGAACGGCCTGCCAGTGGAGATTGTGAATGCCCCGACTCAAGAAGAAATTGGACTGCCATCTGGCTGGGGTGGTGTAGGGTTTCCTACTTGAGCAGGGGGTTGGACTTGATGACCTACAAGGTCCCTTTCAACTCTAATAAATAAATAAAAATAAATAAATCCAATTGAAGTATTTTTGAGGGCAGTCGGTGAAATTGGAAGTGGGATGAAAATGATGGATGGCTTCCAACTAATCATCCAGTCCTGGACCAGAAGATCGACTGAGGTGCCATCACCATCTAGAGCATCGTACAGTATCCTTTGGACATCTGATGAATATGGATGAAGGACCAGAAAGAAAACATGCTTGGCATGGTTGATTGGATTGGATTGGATTGGATTTGTACGCTGCCCCTCTCCGTAGACTCGGGGCGACTAACAACAGTAGTAAACAGCATATGACAATCCAATATTAAAACAGTTAAAAACCCTTATTGTAAAACCAAACATACATACAGACATACCATGCATAAAATTGTAAAGGCCTAGGGGGAAAGAGTGCGTGGCCTAGGGGGAAAGAGTGTATGCCTGGCGGCAGAGGTGGGTTTTAAGAAGCTTACGAAAGGCAAGGAGGGTGGGAGTAATTCTAATCTCTGGGGGGAGTTGGTTCCAGAGGGCCAGGGCCGCCACAGAGAAGGCTCTTCCCCTGGGTCCCGCCAAGTGACATTGTTTAGTTGACGGGACCCGGAGAAGGCCCACTCTGTGGGACCTAACTGGTTGCTGGGATTCGTGCGTCAGAAGACGGTCCCTGAGATAGTCTGGTCCAGTGCCATGAAGGGCTTTATAGGTCATAACCAACACTTTGAATTGTGACCGGAAACTGATCAGCAACCAATGTAGACTGAGGAGTGTTGGTGTGACATGGGCATATGTGGGTTGAGGCAAGGAAGAGCAGGAAAAAACCTGTGTGTGGATGGATGACATCAAAGAAATCAGAGGAATGTCATTGGTAGAGTTCTTCTTTTCCCATATCCGTCATCAGATATTAACAATCATGTTGCCGATCCTATTTTTATCAACAGCCGCATGAAAAAGTGTTGCTCTTTAAACCAGACCCTTAGATTTTGAAGCCGTGATGTTCTTCTTCTGCCTGGACCTCATCTGCCTTCAGTTTTTCCTTGGAGGATTAAATAAAGTATGCCATATTTTCCCAGATGTCGCATCACATGTCCAAAATATTCTAACTTTTGCTTTTTCGTGGTTTTGATGATTTCCCTTGGCTTTCCCAGGCGGCTTATCACCACCTCAATTCTGATTTTGTCAACCCAATTTATACATAACAGCCACCTGTAAATCCACATTTCAGATGTTTCTAGTCTTTTCAAGTGACTTTCTGTCAGTTTTAATAGAGTACAATTTCAATTATTAAAGTCAGATTTGGATAGCAAGCAATTGTACACACAATCATGAGTTGATCCCAATTTGATTGCCTGTGCATTTAAATTGCCCCATACAGCACTATGCTTTTAAAGTTTCATGTAATGTAACTATCAACTAATTTGATGAGGCTTACCGATTGGTTTGAAAAGTGGTTTATCAGGGAGCCAAGCAAATATGCCAGCTGACATACAGTGGTACCTCTACCTACAAACACCTCTACTTATGAACTTTTTTAGATAAGAACCAGGTGTTCTCGAGAACCATTTAACACTTACAAACCCAAGCCTCCGAAACTGTAACAGGAAAAGGCAGGGAGAAGCCTCCGTGGGGCCTCTCTAGGAATCTCCTGGGAGGAAACAGGCCCAGAAAAGGCGGGGAGAAGCCTCCGTGGGGCCTCTCTAGGAATTTCTTGGGAGGAAACAGGGCCAGAAAAGGCGGGGAGAAGCCTCCGTGGGGCCTCTCTAGGAATCTCTTGGGAGGAAACAGGGCCAGAAAAGGCAGGGAGAAGCCTCCATGGGGCCTCTCTAGGAATCTCCTGGGAAGAAACAGGGCCTCCACCCTGTGGTTTCCCCAATCGCACGCATTATTTGTTTTTACATTGATTCCTATGGGAAAAATTGCTTGTGAAATTGTGAAATATGTAACCATTTGTGAAACTAGATCTAGGTGCTTGCGAAACAACCTTGAATTGTTTGAACAAGAACACAAATACCTGTGGTAGGCAGGTGTTTTTTCCCCACAACAACATTTTTGGCAAAGCACGATCGCTACCTTCAATATTTTGCCGCCTTAAGGTAAAACATAACATAATTAGCTGCATCAACCTTTGCCTTATTTTTAATTCCATTTCTTTGAAAAATGCAATGCTCTTGGATAGAGACCATTACACTATTCAGTCCAGACTGCTACCAAAACCTCTTCGCTTTTTAAGGCTATTCCTGATAAGTGCTGCTACCAACCACACAGGCTTGGAAAGGAGTCCAGATTGCAGCCTCTACAGAATTTCCATGAACTCAAATGCCAACTTTAAAAAATACTGCATAACCTTAAATAGAAACATAGAAGATTGACGGCAGAAAAAGACCTCATGGTCCATCTAGTCTGCCCTTATACAGAAGAAACAATTTATGGAAATGAATCAAGGAGAGAAGCAACCTAAAACTAAGGACAAATTTCCCAACAGTGAAAATTAATTAGGGAGATGACTTGCCTCCAGAGATTGTGAATGCTCCAACATTGGAAGTTTGTTAAGAGATTGATTTGTCCATAGTGGTATAGCGTTTCCTGCTGGAGCAGGTGTTTGGACAAGAACAGGGGTAGGCAAAGTTGGCTCTTCTATGACTGGTGGACTTCAACTCCCAGAATTCCTGAGCCAATCATACCAGCTCAGGAATTCTGGGAGTTGAAGTCCACATGTCACAGAAGAGCCAACTTTGCCTACCCCTAGACTAGAACAGTGATGGCGAACTTCTTTTTTTGCTCGGGTGCCAAAAGGGGGCACATGGGCACAATAGTGCGGTCGTATGTGCCCACACCCATAATGCAACGCCCTCCTCCTATGCTTGCATACACACACAAACACCCTGTGCATGCGTGGAGGCCTCACTGAAGCTTACAAAAATACACAAAGAACTTCTGGTAGGGATGTTTGGCTGTTTTTCACCCTCCTGGGCTTCTGGAAAGCCTCAGGAGCCTGTGGATGGTGAAAAACAGCCCAACGGACCTATCGGAAGTTCATTTCTGAACTTTTGATAGGCCCGTTGTGTTGGGAGAGTTCTGTGCATACGGAAGTTAACCTAACAAGTAGCCACTGTTAACCTAATTGAAGTCTTCAATGAAAAACATTGCAGCAGGCTTTCTTGTAAAAATAAATTTTACTTTTCTTCTTATCAAACTGCTTCTCTAAATAAACTATCACCTTTACATTTGACCACTACAATAAACTATCCACATTACTATCACGCAACTCTTATTACATCCACCACTGCAACCACTAACTTACAAACCACCCAGCACAAAAGCACTCTATAACAAACTACTGTAACAAACCACACCCTTGCAAGGGTGTTACTCCTATTATATAGGTTACAGCCAATCAGGTTGCAGCACAATTAGCAAACCCATGATTACATGCTGATTATGACTTACATTAGCCTTTTCCATTGTTACAATCCACTCACTTGCATTGTAATATTACCTTCAGAAATAAACTTATTTCTGACACGTTGGATCCGTTTTTTGCCACCCAGAAACGTCAGAAGCTTTCTTGAAGCCCGGGGATGGCAAAAATAGCCTCCCCTGCCCTCCAGAAGGCCCAAAAAAGTCAGCTGGCCAGTGTGCACGTGTGCTGAAGCTGACATAGGACCACGCCTTACGTGCCCTCAGATTTGACTCCGCGTGCTATCCGTAGCACGCATGCCATAAGTTCGCCATGGGACTAGAAGTAGGATGCAAGTAGGATGCTTGGCTGCATAGCTAGAGGTATAACAAGCAGGAAGAGGGAGATTGTGATCCCCTTATATAGAGTGCTGGTGAGATCACATTTGGAATACTGTACTGTGTTCAGTTCTGGAGACCTCACCTACAAAAAGATATTGACAAAATTGAACGGGTCCAAAGACGGGATACAAGAATGGTGGAAGGTCTTAAGCATAAAACGTATCAGGAAAGACTTCATGAACTCAATCTGTATAGTCTGGAGGACAGAAGGAAAAGGGGGGACATGATAGAAACATTTAAATAAGTTAAAGGGTTAAATAAGGTTCAGGAGGGAAGTATTTTTAATAGGAAAGTGAACACAAGAACAAGGGGACACAATCTGAGGTTAGTTGGGGGAAAGATCAAAAGCAACGTGAGAAAATATTATTTCACTGAAAGAGTAGTAGATCCTTGGAACAAACTTCTAGCAGACGTGGTTGGTAAATCCACAGTAATTGAATTTAAACATGCCTGGGATAAACATATATCCATTGTAAGATAAAATACAGAAAATAGTATAAGGGCAGACTAGATGGACCATGAGGTCTTTTTCTGCCGTCAGTCTTCTATGTTTCTATAACGGTGGTTCTCAACCTTTCTAATGCCGCGACCCTTTAATACAGTTCCTCATGTTGTGGTGGCCACCAACACTAAGTCTAGCGCCATTTCTCCCCACAGAGCTTTAAGCTGATTGGCAGGAAGGTCAGAGGGACACCCCCAATGTCAACGCCTGATTGGTCGGATTGTAAAAATAGGTTCCAAGGCACCGAATAGAAGCTTTAGTCCCTAACACCATGGGAAATTTGTCTTTTCCCATGATTTTAGGCGACCCCTGTGAAACAGTCCTTCAACCCCCAAAGGGGTCCCGACCCCCAGGTTGAGAACCACTGGACTAGAAGATCTACAAGGTCCCCCCCAACTTGTTTATTCTGTCCTGATCACTTACGAAACCTGAATGGAATTTCTGCCTGCCTGGATCTGCTCGTGTCAAGTTCAGAAACCAGAACTGTAATTCTCTGACCTGAATCAAGCCGTGACAATTAACTTAAAACGGATGCTAGCGTTTGTTCAGAGGGTTTTGTTAATTAAAATGGCAGCCCTTCTTTTAACCAACCCATTAAACGGGCTTACCGTCAGCACCTCCAGACGAGTGCTTCCTTCAAACGCTGAAGTGTAAATCAACTGCTAATATATATATATTTAGAGGAAAATTTAGTCATGTTTCTTTTTTCCTTCTCTACGAGCACGAACATGACTGGCAACCTCAGTAGGGTTTTGCGCAGCAACCACCACAATGACTACAATGACCACAAAGCGATCACCACAACGACCACAATGAACTGGAAACAGTCCTGAATAATGGGTGTTAGAATTAAATTTTCAATTGATGCAAGATAAATAACTAAGGTAAAAATAAATGAACATCTTAAAGCATAGAAGTCGATGTGTGTACCGCAATAGGATTAATAGAGGTTAATGCATATTTGTTTTGTAGACGGTTTTGTTATCCTTTTCATAATGTTTTCTTTTCAAAAAAAAAATATTTTTTATTATTTTTCAAAAAAGACAAACAAAGACAGACGACATTAAACATTTAAGGAGCTACCATTGCTCCGCTTGTTGTAGAAGTCTAACTAATACAAAAATATAAAACCCTAACTATTATCAGATCAATACAGAAATCTCACACATGCACATTACATTCTTGTTAGATTTAACTCTATATTCTTTATGTTAATTATGTTAGTTAAATTTCTTTATCTATAAAATATCATGTACTTATTCAGAAAGATAGAATATAAAAAATACAAAGAAATATAACACTTCTAACTTTATCACATTGTAAAGAAAAAAAGAAAAAACAACAAAAATTCGATATTTATATTGTTTTTAAACTAATTCATTCTATCTTATAAATCTTCAAGTGGTTATAAATTCTCACTTATTTAATTTTTAATACTATTTTTAAAATTCCACCAGTCATATACTTTATCCCATATTTTATAATGTTTCCTTTTTTGTATGTCTTTTTTGTGTGTTTTTTCTCTCTTTTTCATTTTGTATTCTGCTTTTAAAGTTTATACATCAATAAAAATTATTTTTAAAAACTGGAAACAGTCCTATTATTGGTTAAGGTAGTGCTTCTGAATTATTTTCTGTTACGACCCCCCCACAGGAATAGTAAACATTTTACGTACCCCCAACTCTCTAATCTGGGCCCCAATGGAATTTCAGTGTTAATATTTATTATTTTACTTATTATAAGCTGCAAGCAAACTAC
Source organism: Erythrolamprus reginae (assembly GCF_031021105.1). Lineage (NCBI taxonomy): Eukaryota > Metazoa > Chordata > Lepidosauria > Squamata > Dipsadidae > Erythrolamprus > Erythrolamprus reginae. Next base: position 125,448,784 of record NC_091953.1, on the reverse strand, counting down.
TGGCTGGGGAAAGTCACACTGGGAGTAAGTCACACTGAATTCAATGGAGCCTGTTTTCGGTTAGGCAGGCATAGGCTACCGTGGTTAGAAGACCTCTTTTGACACGGGGCCAGGCAGGCTTAATCAAGGCAATATTTTGGGGTTCCCAGCCTGGCCCATAAGTGCTGCCTCTGCCAGGCACTCACAGTGGATGGTGTGGAAAAAGCAGTGAAGGACTGCAAAAAATGTTACTACCACACTATGGAAATGACTTATTTTGTGGGTGTGGCTTGATGGTCATGTGACCGAGTAGGAGTGGCTTGCCAGCCATGTGACCGGGTAGGAGTGGCTTGACGATCATGTGACTGGGGGTGGCTTAAAGGTTTGGCGGGACCCAGGGGAAGAGCCTTCTCTGTGGCGGCCCCAACCCTTTGGAACCAACTCCCCCCAGATATCAGAGTTGCCCCCACCCTCCTCGCCTTTTGTAAGCTCCTTAAAACCCACCTCTGTCGTCAGGCATGGGGGAATTGACATGTTCCCTCCCCCTAGGCTTATAAAATTTATGCATGGTACGCTAGTATGTATGATTGGTTTTAATTTGTGGTGTTTTTTAAATTAACTTAAATATTAGATTTGTTTTACATTGTATTGTTATTGCTGTGAGCCGCCCCGAGTCTGTGGAGAGGGGCGGCATACAAATCTGATTAAACTAAACTAAACTAAACTAAACTAAACTAAACATGTAACTGGCTTAAAGGTGGCCAACTTGATGTCGCTCATGTCAGTTTGGGTTAGGGTGCCTGGCCTCTCCTCGCATCAAAGATTTACAATTTCCCTATCTATTTACTATTCCTCAACCTCCAAAATAGACTATTTAATTCTATGTATATATGCCGTGTGTGTATATACATATTACACACAGGCACACAAAAATATACATTATCTACTATATAAACTGTATGTGTATGTACACACAGAGCTTCTAAAATTATACACATTCGACCACATTTAATGTGATAGGAAAAACATACCCAGAACTCAGAAGGGGAAAAAAGAAAAAAATTCAAAATTTTTCTACAGATTCTGCATACTTGACCGTACTCGTAGGAGCTAGTGATGGGCGAACCGAACCGCACAATTCCCAAATTTTGCGGTGTTCAGTATGCCGAACACGAACACGAAATTTTTTCAAACTTCGGGCAAAGTTCGGGGATGGAATCCAGGAAGTGATCACCTTGGCGTCCTTAGCAACCTGCCGGTGACGTCAAAGCTCCACCCCCGGAATCTCTTCGTGGGAGGGATTCCCGGTTCGGGTTCGGCCGAATTTTGCGTAAAGTTCGTCCGAACTTGCCGAACTCAAACACCGTTGGGTTCGCCCATTGCTAGTAGCAGCCCATCACTGGGAAGGAGGCTTTAGGGTGCTGTTTGAAGCTTTCACCCAACTGTAGAGGATGATCCTCCTTGCCCATCAGCAGCTTCACCACACTGTTCATGGATACTGCGGCACGCACCGAGAACAACAAGAATCTCTGCAGCCACCTGGCCGCCTTTTTTTCAAGGCTCGGAGAAGTGCAACTGGGAAAACACTTCCCGTCCGCGGGAATCAATCGAGAGGGACCACATATGTTCCCCGGGGTCACATGTGTCCCCCTGGCATTTCTCTGCACCCCAAGGGGTGTGCCCCACTATTTGAGAATTAATTTAATTTAATTTATTAAATTTATAGGCCGTCCAACTCCTTATAGACTCTGGATGGCATACAACAGATAAAAAAACAATACAAGAACAGTTGAAAGAAGCACTGGGTTAAGGTGTTTGAGCTTTGTAACCCCTTCAAAACCAAAATGTAAGTCTTGGTACAATAAATTTATTCATTCATTCATTCGTTCATTCGTTAAATTTTTATGCAGCCCTTTTCCTTAGACTCGGGGCGGCTTACAACATGTTAGCAATAGCACTTTTTAACAGAGCCAGCATATTGCCCCCACAATCTGGGTCCTCATTTTACCCACCTTGGAAAGTGGAAGGCTGAGTCAACCTCGAGCTGGTGATGAGATTTGAACCGCTGACCTACAGATCTCCAGTCAGCTTCAGTGGCCTGCATTACAGCACTCTACCTGCTGCGCCACCCCGTTGTTTTCCAAATTGTCCATGAAAGCTCCTATCTTAAGATACAAAAGTACCACCAAACGTTCTTTGCGGAAGTGCTCTCTCTCCCCTCCCTTGGTTTCTATGCTTCACTTCCCATAATGCTGGATCCCAGATACTCTGATGTGTACTTTATAGCTTGTGGATTAGTTTTGGATGAACTCCAAGTCTCCAACAATGTTAAGACAAACAAGAGCTGAGCTCAATAAGTCCATTTTTACTTATTCAACAAGCCATAGGTCAGTGAGTACATGGATAGATAGTAATAGCACTTAGACGTATACAGTGGTACCTCGACTTACAAACTTAATTCATTCCGTGACCAGGTTCTTAAGTAGAAAAGTTTGTAAGAAGAAGCCATTTTTCCCATAGGAATCAATGTAAAAGCAAATAATGAGTGCGATTGAGGAAACCAAAGGGAGGGTGGAGGCCCTGTTTCCTCCCAAGAAATTCCTAGAGAGGCCCCATGGAGGCTTCTCCCCGCATTTTCTGGCCCTGTTTCCTCCCAGGAGATTCCGAGAAAGGCCCCATGGAGGCTTCTCCCTGCCTTTTCTGGTTACAGTTTTGGAGGCTCAGGTTTGCATGTGGAAAATGGTTCTTGAGAAGAGACAAAAAAATCTTGATCACCCGGTTCTTATCTAGAAAGGTTCGTAAGTAGAGGCATTCTTAGGTAGAGGTACCATAGTACAGTGTACCGCTTCACAGTGCTTTTTCAGTCCCCTCTAAGCGGTTTACAGAGTCAGCATATTGCCCCCAACAATCTGGATCCTCATTTTACTCAATTCGGAAGGATGGAAGGCTGAGTCTACCTTGAGCCTGGTGAGATTCAATCTGCCAAATTGCAGGCAGTCGGCAGTCGGCAGAATAAGCCTGCAGTACCGTATTCTAACCACTGTGTTTGTTGTTGGTTCCCCCCCCCCCCAATGATAGAGGTATTCAGCAACAATGTGTATTTAGGTCCTGTATACTGTATAACATTGTTTCCAATACAGAAGCGGTCCAAAGATTTGTAGTGATTATCCAACCCGGGTTGCTTTGAAGGAAGATTGTTGGCTGTTTATTTCAAGGCTGAACATTTCTGAGCCTAGAGTTAGCAATATAGCAATAGCACTTAGATTTATACACCACTTCACAGTGTTTTATAGCCCTCTCTAAGCAGTTTACAGAGCCAGCATATTGCCCTCAACAATCTGGGCCCATTTTTACCCACCTCGAAAGAATGGAAGGCTGAGTCAACCTTGAACTGCTCAGAATCGAACTCCCGGAGTGAGCAGTGAGTTAGCCTGCAGTACTGCTTTCCAACTACTGCGCCACCATGGCTCTAAATCAGCCACTGCCAGCAGTTCGATTCTGACTGGCCCAAGGGGGTTGGACTAGAAGACCTCCAGGCTCCCTTCCAACTCTGGTGTTGTTATTGTTATTATTAAGGTTGACTCAACCTTCCACTCTTCCGAGGTCAGTAAAATGAAGCGCCAAATTGTTGGGAGCAATAGTTTGTCTCTATAAACTGCTTAGAGAGAGCTGTAAATTTGTGTACTTATGTTTGTTTATTTCTCAGCCTTAATTGCCAGAGGTGGTTTGCCTAAGTCTCCAGCATTGCCTATTTTAGGAATGAGGGCTTGTCATGTCCCGCTCGAGGACTGTAAGAACTTGTCCGGAGCACATTCTAATAAAAAGTGATTTTTATCTCTAACCTTGAAGGGCCAGCTGATCTGACTGCTATCTTGCCCAGAGGCACAAAGAGGTACAATGAAAACCTCTGTTAATGGTTAATACAGGAATGTGGGCTATTCCTAATGCCAAAATGATCCCCCACACACACACTTTATAAATTACCTGTAAGTGTACGTGTCCTTGAATGCCCTCAAAATATCAATAATGACAGGTTTACAGAACCCTTTGGCCAAACATTGGAGCTACCCCATCCTAAAATTATTATTTCGGAGAGAGGAGTTTAATTCCAGAGAGAATCTAACAGGCGTTTTATTAGCAGGTTCGGAAAGGCAAATATAAATCAGATTGGGGTTAGGTCGGAGCTAAAGTGAATTTGGAAAGCTCTTCCTAAGCAAAAATATGTGTTGGTCAAAAAAGATCGCAAGGAAGAGAAGGAATATCATGCATCTGCACGAACAAACACAAACAGACTCATTCCTGCCCATGTTCTTCAATCCCGCTTCACAAACTCCAGCAGGAAGTTCCTACTTAACTGGACTAAAAATAAAGTAGCTTACAATTAACTATGTGCATCCCAGGAACTGAGCAGGCACGGGAGGGGATGTCCATGACTTATTATTTATTATTTTTATTTTTAATTGGATTTCTATGCCGCCCCTCTCCGAGGACTCGGGACTGTTAGCATTAACTTAGAACTAAGGAAAAATTTCCTGACAGTCGGAACGGTTGATCAGTGGTCAAGAATAGTCAAGCTATTCTCCAAAGCACCTGAGGGTAGAACAAGAAACAATGGGTAGAAAGTAAACAGGGAGCGAAGCGACTTAGAACTAAGGAGAAATTTTAAGACAGTTAGAACAATTAATCAAGTGGAACAACTTGCCCCCAGAAGCTATTGTTGTTCCTATTATTATTATTATTATTATTATTATTATTATTAATTGGATTTGTATGCCGCCCCTCTCCACAGACTTGGGGCGGCTAACAACAGAATAAAAACAGCATGTAAATCCAATATAAACCAGCTAAAAAAAACCTTAATTCTAAAACCAAGCATACATACAAACAATCATACCATGCATAAATTGTAAAGGCTTAGGGGGAAAGAGGTGGGTTTTTAGGAGCTTGCGAAAGGCGAGGAGGGTGGGGGCAATTCTAATCTCCGGGGGGAGTTGGTTCCAGAGGGTCGGGGCCGCCACAGAGAAAGCTCTTCCCCTGGGCCCCGCCAAATGACATTGTTTTGTTGACGGGACCCGGAGAAGGCCCACTCTGTGGGACCTAACCGGTTGCTGGTATTCGTGCGGCAGAAGGCGGTCTCGTAGATGATATTATTATTATTATTATTATTATTATTATTATTATTATTATTATTATTATTATTATTGTTATTATTAAAGCTTTGTGGGGGGGAGTAACCAGCCCCTTTACTGATGATAGGACCCTAAGAAGGGGTATCAAATTGGATTTCTTCAATAGCCGGATCAGCATTGTAGTTCTCCTCTGTAGGCCGGCCAGGGAGGGAGAATTAGGGGGAGATGGGATGGAAGCCTCCTGCAACACCTTGCTGGCCAAAACAGGGTGTGGGAGGTGTTATGTATTGAATATATACAGTTGTGTTAATCTGTTATAAAGCGAAACTAACCTTTAGATGACACTAACTGTCAACTCCAACTGTTTTGGAGGGAAACCTAGAACATTCATATTTGGGTGGGCTCTTTCAAATATTATGATTGGCTGAGGCCCTGTGGGCCCAGAGCAGTAATGGGCTGCTGCCCCCATGGGGGGAGAGCGCAGTGGGAGGAGTACGTTTATGTACTATCTATTGAATACTTAATAGTTATTTTATTGTCCTTCCTTCTCTAATACCTTAGTATGATCCTTCATTACTTTTAAAATAGGAAAGAAAGAAATAGTATGTTTTTAGCCATAAACGCTTTAATAATTTTAATCATTACCTAGAACTGAATTTTTATAGCAATTAAAGAAAATTGAACTACTTGCCTAATCTGTTATCATACTGAACCTTGTGGGTTCAGTACAAAACCTTAAAATGTGACTGTGCTCCTCAACAAATAATGCTGTCTATCATTGGTCCTTTTTGTGGCTCTTCAAATAATGTGACTTAATCAACTGACAAAGAGTCCAAGCACCTATTTGAAAACTTATCTTGGCCAGTAAGCCACTCCCACACAGTCACATGACCTTTAAGCCACCCCTGGTCACAGGCTTGCCAAGCCACTCCCACCTGATCACATGGCTGGCAAGCCACTCCTACCTGGTCACATGACCATCAAGCCACACCCCAAAAATAAGCCACACCCACAGCACAGCAGTAAAAAGTTTGGCAGCCCATCACTGGCCCAGAGTATAAATTACAGAGATTTTCCTGTTGTTCCAGAATTCCAGTTGAGTCCATAAATGTTTCTGTATCTATGCTGGTCTGTTCTTGCCTACTACAGCCCACTACACAATAGAAGGGATGTGCATGGTGCTCTCACACCCCGTTTTCAGCCTGGATGGCCTCCTGCAGAACTTTGCCAGCCAAAACAGGCTGGTCCTTTGCTATTTCCAGGCTGGCCCAACGGGCCAGATTTAAGCAGTCTATGAGCCGGATCTAGCCCGCAGGCCTTGAGTTTGACATCTCTGCCCTAAAGGGCTGCTTGGAGACACCCATGGGTTAAACATCAGAATAGTCACAAAGTCATATATTTTGGATAAACTGCTGAGTTTGGGATTTCTGCAGGAAATATGCCTAATGCATAAATTTATTTATTATGGAAGCAGTTACTCATCAGGTGCTCCGGGTGTATCGGGGATGAGAAGGAAACATGTCAGAAGAATCACTCCTAAGTGAGTCAGGAGCAAAAATATATATTTAGAGAATTACAGTGGTGCCTCTACTTACGAACTTAATTTGTTCCATGACCAGGTTCTTAAGTAGAAAATTTGTAAGAAGAAGCAATTTTTCCCATAGGAATCAATGTACAGTAAAAGCAAATAATGCATGCGATTGGGGAAACCACAGGGAGGATGGAGGCCCTGTTTCCTCCCAGGAGATTCCTAGAGAGACCCCACAGAGGCTTCTCCCTGCCTTTTCTGGCCCTGTTTCCTCCCAGGAGATTCCTAGAGAGGCCCACCAAGGCTTCTCCCTGCCTTTTCCGTCCCTGTTACCTCCCAGGAGATTCCTAGAGAGGCTCCATGGAGGCTTCTCCCTGCCTTTTCTGGTTACAGTTTCGGAGGCTCAGGTTTGTAAGTGGAAAATGGCAAAAAAATCTTGAATACCCATTTCTTATCTAGAAAAGTTCATAAGTAAGAGGTGTTTGTAGGTAGAGGTACCACTTTGTTTGTAATACACATCTGCTTCAATAAAGCACTGCAAAAAAAGGCACAATATATGATGATGTTCATCCATCGTGTTTGAAGAGGACCGTGACATCTAATGGCTTGTGGGCTGTACACGATGTGTCCACAGTTGGCTGGTAAGGCACAAAATGAATGAATGAATGAATGAATGAATGAATGAATGAATGAATGAATGAATGAATGAATAAATAAATAAATCCTCCAACCTTTCTTCATATCCTTTAGCCTCCAAAGGCCTATAATCGTCTTAGTTCCTCTTCTTTGAGACTTTGGAAAAAGGGCAAAGAAGAGCAACTAAGATGATTAAAGGCCTGGATGTACACTTCAATCTACTCCTATTTATGGGGATGGGGAATCATCAAGGAGTCCCAAAGTTGCACTAGACTCTGATGCAAACAAAAAACTCATCAACAAACCACACCAGGAAGAAGGCAATGCCCAGTCCCTTCCATGTTATGGTCAAAAGAAGGACACGCATGATTATTCATTAATTGCCACATAAAAAGCAAAGAAGCCTAAAGAAGCACATTGACTAAAACTACAGTTTCCTGATTTTTTTAAAAAAATATTTTTTGTCCACCCGATTGCCTTTTGCAGCTGCTTCCATGCCAGTCTTAAAGCTGGGTGAGATAAAAGGTCCAAACCAAGAAAAAAAAAAGTTAAGAAGTTTTTCTTGGAGTTTAGCAAGCAACAAGTTAAACTGAGGGCAGATTCCTTGAAGACAACAAAGACAACAAAGCAAACTGAAGTTGCAGAGTTTAGTAAACCCAACACATTTTGTAATGATGTGGTTTTACTCTCCTCCTTCACGAAGGCCACAACCAGAAGACCTCACCAGAAGACCTCTTCGGAGAGGGGCGGCATACAAATCTAAGTAATAAATAATAAATTAATAATAATAAATAAATAATAACAGAAAATATATATTTTATATCAGGCAGGAGGAAGTATCGAAGAAGGGAAGAGGAAGGCGGTTCTACCATGTGTGTATTTGCACCTCTGAGGATAATATCCTCTTTATGATTGTGCCCTAAGTTGGTACAGTTATTAAATCAACACTAGAAATTGTGGAAAAGGAAAGGGGGGAAAAAACGTCAGAAAAGAAATTATGGAAAAAGGGGAAAAAAGACAACCTATGGTAAGACAAAATTAACTATTAAGAGTGTGTGGTGCCAGCCAAAAAAGCCAATGCAATCCTAAATGAATGTATTAACAGAAGGATACAATCAAGATCAATGAGGTACTAATACTCTAAAGTCTTAGTAAGACCACAGCTAGAATGCTGCATCCAGTTTTGGCCACCATAGTATATAAAAAAAAAATGTTGAGACTATAGAAAGAGGGCAGAGAAGAGCAACCAGGATGATTAGGGGACTGGAGACTAAAACATACGATGAATGGTTGCTGGAACTGGGTATGGCTAGTGAAGAGAAGGGAGATATAATAATAATAACAACAGAGTTGGAAGGAACCTTAGAGATCTTCTAGTCCAGGGGTAGGCATAGTTGGCTCTTCTATGACTTGTGGACTTCAACTCCCAGAATTCCTGAGCCAATGATGCCAGCTCAAGAATTCTGGGAGTTGAGGTCCACATGTCATAGAAGAGCCAACTTTACCTACCCCTGTTCTAGTCCAACCTCCTGTTTAGGCAGGAAACCCTACATTACTCCAGACAGAAGGTTATCCAACATCTTCTTAAAAACTTCTAGTGTTGGAGCATTCACAACTTCTGGAGGTAAGCTGTTCCACTGATTAATTGTTCTAACTGTCAGGAAATTTCTCCTTAGTTCTCTCCTTGTTTAGTTTCCACCCATTGTTTCTTGTTCTACCCTCAGGTGCTTTGGAGAATAGCTTGACTCCTTCTTCTTTGTGGCAACCCCTGAGATATTGGAACACTGCTATCATGTCTCCCTTGGTCCTTCTTTTCATTAAACTAGCCATGCCCAGTCCCTGCAAGTGCTCTTCATATGTTTTAGCCTCCAGTCCCCTTAATCATCTTTGTTGCTCTTCTCTGCACTTTTTTTAGAGTCTCAGCATCCTTTTTGCATCGTGGCGACCAAAACTGGATGCAGTATTCCAAGTCTGGCCTTACCAAGGCCTTATAAAGTGGAATTGACACTTCACTTGATCTTGATTCTATCCTTCTGTTAATGCAGCCTAGAACTGTATTGGCTTTTTTTTTTTGGCAGCTGCTGCACACTGCTGGCTCATATTTAAATGGTTGTCCACCAGGACTCCAAGATCCCTCTCACATGATAGCAGTCTCCCAATATCTGAGTGGCTCCCACAGGAGGGTGGGTGGGTGGTTCAAGCTTCTTTTCCAAGGCACCTGAAGGCCAGACAAGGAATAACGGATGGAAACTGGCTCTTTGTCTGGAAATTGATCAAGGAGAGATTCAACCTAGAAATAAAGGATACATTTTCTGACAGTGAGAACAATCAACCAGTAGAACAGCTTGCCTTTTGGAGTTGCAGGAGCTTCATCATTAGATGCTTTCAAAAAGAGACTGTGCCATTTGTCAGAAATGATGTGTGTATGGTCTGCTGGGACAGGTTGGTAGACTAGATGACCTACAAGGTCCCTTCCAACTCTGTTAATCCGTATTTGTATTTGCCAAAAAGGAAGGCCACTGATACAAGACCTTAGCTATTAACTCCCGAGTACAGTGATACCGCTACCTAAGAAGGCCTCTACTTAAGAACTTTTCTAGATAAGAACCGTGTGTTCAAGATTATTTTGCCTCTTCTCTAGAACCATTTTCTACTTAAGAACCCGAGCCCAGAAAAATTTCCCAGGAAATTTGAGAGCGGCACAAAGGCCTGGCCAGTTTCCTGCCATTCCACCTTTAATCCTGGCCATTTCGGGCTTTTCTGGGTGGGCAGAGGAGCCTTTCAGTGCCGCTTAAGGAGGCTTTAGCAGTCCAGAGCAAACAGAGCATTTTCCTTTCTCTGGGCATTTGGAGAGGGAATATACCTCTGGCAGCGCCCAGAGAAAAGAAATGCTCCCTTCGCTCTGGGCAGCGACTGTCCTCCTCTTCTTCCTCATCCTCCTCCCACCCAAATTCTGAGCTTTTATTTCTTTCCTAATGGGTTTGCCCACATTATTTGCTTTTACATTGATTCCTATGCAAAAAATTGCTTCTCCTTACAAACCTTTTTACTTAAGAACCTGGTCACGGAACTAATTAAGTTCTTAAGAAGAGGTACCACTGTACATTAATTTAGGGAAGTAACTTGCAGGTTGTAATTCTTCCTGACTTTTTGCCATACCTTATAAAACATCTGTGCCCTTTGAAGGAAGTTGGTAGTAGGCGGAGCCAATTAGAAAGGTGAATGGAGGTTGTAGAGGTGAAAAATAGCTCTTGGATTCTGGAGGAAATTAAATAAACCTGCAAATGAGAATAAACGCTGCCAAAAGAGTCAGGAGTGTCCTCCAAGACTGAATTTTCCCTGCAAGGAAGAATTTCCCTCAAGACCTTGAGGAAAGCCATGAGCCTCTCTTGCTGCAATGCAGGGGCCGGTTTGGCTTCTAGGAAGAACACAACTCACCACTTGGTGCAAGATCTGAGTCTTTGTGTCCTCCTGAGACAAGTTTGCAAAGGAAAGACAACAAGCCTTCCGAGTAAGGAAAACACATATCATGAAATACATATCTTGACATCTTAGCAAAGTGTTATTTTTTTTCAGCACATGGTGAATGGTTGACATTAACCATTGATCATGCAGAATGCAGCTACGCGAGCGGTCATGGGCCTCCCCAGGTATGCCCATGGCTCTCCAACACTACGCGGGCTGCATTGGCTACCAATCGATTTCTGAACACAATTCAAAGTATTGGTTATGAACTATAAAGCCCTACATGGCATCGGACAAGATTACTTACAGGACTGTCTTCTGCCACATGAGTCCCCACCAGGTCCCAAGGTCCCACAGAGTTGGCCTTCTCCAGGTCCCGTCAACTAGACAATGTTGCTTGGTGAAGCCTAGGGGAAGAGCCTTCCCTGTGGGGGGCCCGGCCCTCTGGAATCAGCTCCCCCCGGAGATTCGTACTGCCCCCTCCCTCCCCGCCTTCTCTAAGAGTCTGAAGACGCACTTGTTTTGTCTGGAATGTTGTGTGAACCATCCACTGCAGTGGATGGTGGATTGAAAAGCTTTGGTCTGTTCCAGTGAAGGGCTGCAAAAAATTTTACTACCACACTGTGGGCGTGGCTTATTTTTTGGGTGTGGTTTGCTGGCCATGTGCCAGGTGGGAGTGGCTTGACGATCATGTGACTAAAGGGGATGGCTTAAAGGTCATGTGACTGGCTTAAAAGTGGCCAACTTGATGTCACTCACGTCAAGGGTTTGGGTTAAGGTCCCTGGCCTCTCCTTGCCTCAAAGAGATACAATTTCCCTATCTATTTACTATTGCTGAACATCCAAAATATACTATTCAATTAATGCCATATGCATACATACATATTACGCACAGACACACAGAAATATACATTATTTACTATATAAACTGTATGTGTATGTATACACACACACACACAGTTCTTCTAAAATTATACACATTCAACCTCATTTACTGCGATAAGAAAAACATACCTAGAGCCCAGAAGCGGAAAAAAGAAAAAAAAATCAATTATTTTCTACTAGTACCTGACCAAAATTTTTCTACTGGTTTTGTGTACCTGACCATACCAATAGGAATCTGTTTTAGCTACTAATGTAGATGTTTGAGAGAGAAAGAGAAAGAAAGAGACAGAGAGAGAAAATTCCAAATTCCAACATATTGGACCCAATTTTCATTTATGCGAGGGATTTTTTTAAAAGAAGAATTGGGATCAAAAACCATCTCATCTTGCAGCCTTAAACAGGAGCCAATCTTGCAGCACAGAACTAAAGATAGCAACAGCTACAGTCGAAATATCTTCAACGGAATTATTTTACAGAGTCAAGTTGGGCCAATCCTTCTGAAAACAGTTATCTACCAATCCTTTCTTACTCTCCCATGTACTCGGTTAGTGGCGTGGACAATTTGAAGGCCATTCTGAATGGCTCCCTTGAGCTTAGTGAAAAGGCTGAGAAAAACAGGCTAGAATTACAGGAATAAAGTGGCAGTGACATTTATAAAAGTTAGAGGAAGCAAATCCATTCCTAGGCAGCCTTTTTCTCCCCCAAATAAAAGGATTTCTGAGGAACATAAGCCAATTTAAGACCCCGTTGGTTTGCAGACTTAATGCTCTGATACAGATGGGTATAATTCAGGCACCCAAACCACCAGATTGACTGACATTCACATGATATAATCAACTATATGCGTGTTAATCCGTTGCAGCCCATACGAGTTTATTGATGTGGGAAACTGCCAAAGGGAGCTTAGGGGAGGGTATTTTTGTTATTTTAAGACTTCAAAACAAGGCATCTGAACTTACAGGACCCAAGCAATTCTAAAAATAGGGGGAAAGCCCTTCATGAAGATATTACCATGATGGAATTAGAGTGCATCACTTGAGACTTTCAAGAAGAGATTGGACTGCCATTTGTCAGAAATGGTATAGAGTCTCCTGCTTGAGTTGGGGTGGGGTGGGGTGGACTAGATGACCTATAAGGTCCCTTCAAACTCTATTATTCTGTAAATCTGCGTTCTTATAGGTGCTTGCAGAATATCCAGGATTCGAGAAAACCTTCATTCTGAATCTCCACAATGCAATCTTTTCCAGCTTCACATCTTTTCATCTTTGGCACCTCTCATCTTTCCTACTTCCTTCTCCTCTTGGGTATATTATGGTTGATCAATCGTTGTTTATATCTTATGATTCATGATCCATGACTTATCGCTCCATTGTTCGCACTGGAGACAAATTCCTTGTGTGTCCAATCACACTTGGCCAATAAAGAATTCAATTCAATTAATTCAATTCAATAACTCTAACTCTACATCCTATCCTATCCAAAAAACAAATGTGGTCTCACCAGTGCTCTATATAGCGGGATCACACTCTACCTCTTCCTACTTGTTATACCTCTAGCTATGCAGCCAAGCATCCTACTTGCTTTTCCTGCCGCCTGACCACCCTGCTCTCCCATTTTGAGACTGTCAGAAATCACTACTCCTAAATCCTTCTCTTCTGAAGTTTCTGTTAACACAGAACTGCCAATACAATACTCAGATCGAGTATTGCACACTTTAGAGTCATCGGCAAACAGGCAAACCTTCCCTACCAAACCTTCCCCTATGTCACTCACAAACATATTAAAAAGAATAGGACCCAGAACAGACCATTGTGGCACACCGCTTGTAACCTGTCTCTGTTCAGAATACTCGCAATTAACAACAACTCTCTGATGTCTACGCTTCAGCCAGCTTGAAATCCAGTGAACTATCCAGGGATTAAGTCCAATCTTCACTAATTTATCTATCAGCTCTTTATGTGGAACAGTATCAAAGGCTTTGCTGAAGTCCATTTAGGCAATATCCACGGCACCACCTTCATCCAACACCTTTGTGACATAGTCAAAGAAATCAATGAGATTAGTCTGACATGATTTGCCTTCAGTAAAGCCATGCGGATTTGGGTCCAATAAGTTATTGTTTTTTAGGTGCTGATTTATCCTCTTTTTGAGTAGAGTCTCCATTATTTTGACTACAACTGATGTCAAGCTAACTGGCCTATAGTTACCAGCTTCTTCTCTACTGCTTTCTTGTGGATAGGCACAACACTGGCCATTTTCCAATCCTCAGGAACATCTCCTGTTAACAGGGATTAATTAAACAAATCAGTCACAGGGATAGCAATGACAAATCTGAGTTCTTTAAGAACTCTGGGGTGGATGCCATCTGGACCCATTGCCTTATTTATCTTTAATCGTTCAAGTTCTTCTAAGACATCGGCTTCTAAGATCACTGGAGCTGAATCCGTACAGCTGGAAGCAATGCTATATCCATCTATAGTATTATATTGTAAGGTGTCTTTTGAGAAAACTGAAGTAGCTGTTGAAATGGTCAGCGACCTCCTTATTCCTATCAATGCATGTATTATTCCCGGTACTAAGCTTCGTCATGCTACAGTTTTTCTTCTTCCTATCACTAATATATCTGAAGAATACTATGTATTATGTAGCTGAGTTGCTGAACCCCAAAACTATAGTAGTCTGCCTGGTTCTTGCCCACAAAAGTATCCTTCCCCCACTCTTGATAAGATGGAGACTAGCAAGTCTAAGATAGGGACAAAGCAAAAAAAATTACATTATCAGTAGCAAAACAAGTGGACTGGCAGAGCAAGGACAGAACAATTTGATTAGTCTCCGCCAACAGAATCCCTGCTCTCTTATCTACACAGACTTCCTAGTCAAAACAACCTCTTCCTAAATGAACCCCTCCGCAAATGGCGAAGTCAGCAGCAGCCACTTCTTGGCAGCATTCAAATCCTTGAAATTTCAATGCAAAGGTGCTTAATGATGAATCCGCATACAGACGGGAAGTTGAACAACTATCCTTGTGGTGTGACCAGAACAATCTAGAACTGAACACACTCAAAACCGTAGAAATGGTGGTAGACTTTAAGAGAAACCCTTCCACCCTTCCACCTCTCACAATACTAGACAACACAGTATCAACAGTAAAGACCTTCAAATTTCTAGGTTCTATCATATCTCAAGACCTAAAATGGTCACCTAACATCAAAAACATCATCAAAAAAGCACAACAAAGAATGTTCTTTCTGCGCCAGCTCAGGAAGCTCAAACTGCCCAAGGAGCTGCTGATACAGTTCTACAGAGGAATCATTGAGTCTGTCATCTGCACCTCTATAAATGTCTGGTTTGGTGCTGCAACCCAACAGGACCGACACAGACTTCAGAGGATAATCAGAACTGCAGAAAAAACAATTGCTGCCAACCTGCCTTCCATTGAGGACCTGTATACTGCACGAGTCAAAAAGAGGGCGGGGAAAATATTTACTGACCCCTCACATCCTGGACACAAATTGTTTCAACTCCTACCCTCAAAACGTCACTACAGAGCACTGCACACCAAGACAACTAGACACAAGAACAGTTTTTTTCCGAACGCCATCACTCTACTAAACAAATAATTCCCTCACCAATGTCAGACTTTCTACTAAATCTGCACTTCTATTCTACTAGTTTTTCTCATCATTCCTTTCACCCATTTCCTCCTATGTTGACTGTATGACTGTAACTTGTTGCTTATATCCTAAGATTTTCATTAATATTGCTTCTTCATTGCTTATTTGACCCCTATGACAATCATTAAGTGTTGTACCACATGATTCTTGACAAATATATATTTTATTTTATGTACACTGAGAGCATATGCACCAAGACAAATTCCTTGTGTGTCCAATCACACTTGGCCAATAAAAATTCTATTCTATTCTATTCTATGTCACCATCCCCCAAACAAAGAACTGAATGTGCCCTATGCCGAGATGTTTATTTCTCTGGCAGAGGGTACAAAACGGGTGTGTTTCTTGCAACTCCTTCTTTAGTTGTTGTTCCCCCTCTGGCTGCAGGGTGTTGGATGAATCACTCTCTGGCTTTTAGCCCGTCGCATGTCAAACCCTGAGGGATGGGGTGTTCTGGGAATACCAGAAAGGGATTAAATGATCAGCTTCCAAGGGGGTTAAAATTAACCCCAAAGAGAGCCAACTATGAAATCAGTTGAGAGAATACTAGATATATAGTTAGGCTGCATTGCCAGATCTCATTTTTGCAAGGCAAATGCAGAAGGGGTTCATGATGTTATGAAGCTTTCCTGCCTGGAGGCCTCTAGCGTATTGATGGCGAACCTATCTGCCTTATTTGATTGCTGCCAATTTGCCTTCCATTGAGGACCTGTATACTGCACGAGTCAAAAAGAGGGCGGGGAAAATATTTACTGACCCCTCGCATCCTGGACACAAACTGTTTCAACTCCTACCCTCAAAACGTTGTTACAGAGCACTGCACACCAAGACAACTAGACACAAGAACAGTTTTTTCCCGAATGCCATCACTCTGCTAAACAAATAATCCCCTCAACACTGTCAGACTTTCTACTAAATCTGCACTACTATTTCTACTATTTTTTTCTCATAATTCCTATCACCTTTTTCCTCCCACTTAGGACTATATGTCTGTAACTTGTTGCTTGTATCCTAAGATTTTTATTAATATTGTTTCTTCATTGCTTATTTGACCCCTATGACAATCATTGAGTGTTGTACCGCATGATTCTTGACAAATGTATCTTTTTCTTTTATGTACGCTGAGAGCATATGCACCAAAACAAATTCCTTGTGTGTTCAATCACACTTGGCCAATAAAGAATTCTATTCTATTCTATTTATTCTATTCTATTGTAGTTTGTTTGTTTGACTTCTATGCCACCCAATCCCGAAGGACTCAGGGCGGCTTACAACAACAGTATGAATACAATAAATAGATACAAAACAATAAAAGAAGTGAAACATTATCTAAGGCTAAAACATTAACAAACTAAAACCCCTTTAAAAAGTTATTATAAAAGCCAGGTCTTCATGGCCTTGTGAAAGGCCAGCAGAGTGGGTGCAGTACGGATATTGGGGGGAAGTTGGATCCATAGAGCCGGGGCAGCCTTGGTCCTGCCAATCTGCATTGCTTAGTTGATGGGACCCATCATGCCCTCTATGCATTGGCATCCTTCAGTCTCGAAAGACCACGGTATCATGCTCTGGATTCCCCAGAGCATGAAGCCTGGGTTGGTTAATAAGGAGGGTAGCAGCAGATCCCTCCTCTCTAGGTCTCTGAAATATTCCAATGGAATGGCAAAGGCCTGTAATGCTTTGGAAAATTAGTTGACCCCCTCTTCTTTTGTTCCCAGGCCTTTAAAGTTAAGCAAGGCTAGTTTGCCCCATGAGGGACATTATTAATTTCTTCTAGGCTGAAGGGGAAGAGCTTCGAGCCAACCTTGAAATAACTCACGTGACCTGCAGCCCAAACAGCTTCTTTGCAAGGCTGAGACGCCTCCTGCTCCAATTCACCCAAACTGTAATTTTCCATAATAATGCAGATATTAGACAGTGCTCTGATTGCTCCATTCAATTTCACACACAGGACAGTGTGACCAATGAGGCTCACTCCCACTAAATATGTGGAGAGGCCCATTCAAACTGTACAGTTTTGGTAATCATGATTTTTAAAAATGTTGTGACTCTGGAGTTAGGAGACTGGAGAATGAACAATTCTAGGAACTGGATATGTTTAGTTTAACAAAGATAAGTTCTAGGAGCCTCATGATTGTAGTATAGTGGTACCTCTACCTACGAACTTAATTCGTTCCATAACCAGGGTCTTAAGCAGAAAAGTTTGTAAGAAGAAGCAATTTTTCCCATAGGAATCAATGTAAAAGCAAATAATATGTGTGATTGGGGAAACCACAGGGAGGGTGGAGGCCCTGTTTCCTCCCAGGAGATTCCTAGAAAGGCCCCACAGAGGCTTCTCCTCACCTTTTCCGGCCCAGTTTCCTCCCAGGAGATTCCTAGAGAGGCCCCACGGAGGCTTCTTCCTGCCTTTTCCAGTTTCACTTTTGGAGGCTTGGGTTTGTAAATGGAAAGTGGTTCTTGAGAAGAGGCAAAAATAATCTTGAACACCCGGTTCTTATCAAGAAAAGTTCGTAAGTAGAGGCATTTGTAGGTAGAGGTACCACTGAATTTCAATGTTTAAAGGGAAGGACAATCTATTTTGAAAAGCCCTGGAGGGTAAGGCAAGAAGTAATGGATGGAGACTTATCAAGGAATGCTCTGCAACCTAGAATTAAGGAGAAATTTCATGACAGTGAAAATAATCCATCAGTGAAATGGCTTGCCTTCAGAAGTTGCAAGTGCTCCATCACTGGAAGCTTTTAAGAAGAGACTGGACACCCACTTGTCCAGAATGGTAGAGGTCAGTGATGGCGAACCTCTTTTGGTTCATGTGCCAAAATGGGGGAGGTGTTAGCATGCGTGCAGGTGCCCCCACTTCCTGCTGCCGCCCTCCCCCTATGCATACACACAGGCCTTTCTGAAGCCCAATAGGTGAAAAATATCGCCCAACGGACAAACCAAAAGTTCAGGAAAACACACTTCCGGTTCAGGGAAGCTTCCTGAAGCCTTGGAGTGCAAAAAACAGCACAACGGTCAAACTAGAAGTCCATTTTTTCTGAACTTCCAGTTTGCAAATTTGGGTTTTTTTCGCACTCTGGGGCTTCAGGGAAGCTTCCTGAAGCCCCCAGAAGGCAAAACGGCACTCCCAAAGGCTGAAAATCAGCTGGCTAGCACGCGCATTTACACTGGAGCTGACATAGGGCAATGCCTCGCATGACCTCTGATATGTGGCTCTACGTGCCACCTGTGACACACCTGCAATAGGTTCACCATCACAGGTATGGGGTTTCCTGTTGCAGCATAGCAAATTATGTTAGAATAGGATTGTATTAAAAATCTGGACCTCTAGCATAAAAAAAAATACTCTGCTTGACCCTGATTCTATAAAACCAGGACAGGAGGACACTAACCCGCCTAATCTGCATTCCTGGCAATCACAACAGGAAAACAAAAGGGCTCATATAAAACATCTCACAATAAACATCTCACAAAGTTTTCACCACTCCGGACAGGACGTTATAGGATCAAAGGGGGGAATTCACATTGCCTAAGGCTTACAACAGCAAGACAGGGTGATTTAGGAAGATTAGCAAGATAAGGAAGAAGACTTCAGAGAAATTAGGTGTGAAAAAACATCTGCTCTTAGGAAATTGGTTCTTGATATCTATGGGAAAGGAAGAACTCAAAAGATACATTTGAAGTTGCATTGTTGGATGTATCGTTTGACATGTATATGTAATTATACCCCATTTCCTTATGTTTCTAAATAAAAAGGGGTACATGGCTCTACACCAGTGTTTTTCAACCTGTGTGCCGCGGTACACTAGTGTGCCGTGAGACATGGTCAGGTGTGCCGTGAAGCTCAGAGAGAGAAAGAAAACAAGAGAGAGAGAAAGAAAGAGAGAGAGAGAGAGAGAAAGAGAGAGAGAAAGAGAGAGAGAGAAAAAAAGAAAGGGAGAGGGAGAGAGAGAAAGAGCAAGAGAGAGAGAGAAAGAAAACAGAGAGAGAAAGAAAGAGAGAGAGAGAAAGAGAGGGAAAAAGAAAGAGAACGAGAGAGAGAGAGAGAGAGAAAAGAAGAGAGAGAGAAAGAGAACAAGAGAGAAAGTGAAAGAAAGAGAGAGAGAGAGAAAGAGAGGGAGGGAAGGTGGGAGAGAGAAAGACATAGAGGGAGGTAGGGAGGGAGGGAGAAAGAGAGCAAAAAAGAGGAAGGAAGGAAGGAAGAGAGAAAGAAAGAGGGAAGGAGAGAGAGAAAAAAGAGAAAGAGAGAGAAAGAGGGAGGGAGGGAGAGAGAAATAGAGTGAAAGGGAGGAAGAAAGAGAGGATTTTTTTGTCCAAACTTTTTTTAGCCCCCCCCCCCCCCCCATCCCCACTCAATGTGCCCCATGATTTTGTAAATGTAAAAAATGTGCCGCGGCTCAAAAAAGGTTGAAAATCACTGCTCTACACCATGTCACTTCACCCAGAGAGAGAATGTGTCCAGGTTCTTCTTTCTAGGATTCGCGTTCGTGGGTGACCCCACACGGCTGGGTTGCACTTAGCTCCTTTTGAAGACATTGCTTTCATTAGGGACTCAGCTGCATCCACAGTTTCCTGACTGAGCAAGGGGTTAGAGTAGAAGACCTCCAAGATCCCTTCCAATTTTATTTATTCCATTCCATTCCACTTTCTTGATATCCTTTCGGATTGTTATTTTCTAACAAGACTCCTGGGTTTTTTTCCCGCTTTCCCTTTCTCAGCCTCTGAGTAGTCTTTTCAAGAAAAAAAAATAAAAGGAAATGTTGGAGACATTAACCCCTTCCATGACACACAGAAATCTCAGATCATTTTGTTTATGGAAACAAGAGGCCAGCATTTTCCCAGTAGCAAAATCGTGTGATGACCGTTCGTCTGTTTTCTGAAATTTGCTGAAGTTATTGTAAAACAGCTGCAAGTTTCTCTACTGCGCTACGCGCAAAATGCAATTCAGCCGTCTTGCCAATCAAGAAAGCCACGGTTCCACAAGGGTCATCTGAGAATGCAGAAACTGCCATCGAAAAGCAATTTTTTCAAAAGTCTCTATAGCTTCTCCTTAAATTCTAGGATTAAAATCTCCCTTCTGGGAGGTGTCCCTGGAAATTAAAACTTTCATTTCCCAGAATCAGGGGTGGGCTGCTGCCCGGATGGGAGGGAACGCAGTAGGGTAGCGAAAATGGAGCTCCACCCCAGAGCTCCCAATTTGCACTGAAAAATGTTGAAAGAAAATGCAGGGCGTCCTGCATAAGCCATGCCCACAAAAATTTTTTGGTATCCCTTTACTGCCCAGGATGGACAAGTTCAAATAGTATGCCCACCCTGGATGAGGTTGTTTTAGCTGGTGAAAAATCTAATCCTTGATTTTTTATGTTGTTGTTGTTAGTTGCAAAGTCATGTCTGATCCATTGCAACCAGCGGTGCGTTGATACCGATAGAATGTTACAAACCAGTAGTGGGGGCGGGAGGCTCCGCCCACCCACTTTGTGAGTGTGCATGCAAACCAGTAGGAATGGGATTTAGAATCCATCACTGATCGCGACCAGTAATGGGCAGCCAAAATATTTACTGCCACACTGTGGGTGTGGCTTATTTTGTGGGTGTGGTTCAATGGTCATGTGACTGGGTAGGAGTGGCTTGCTGGCCATGTGATCAGGTGGGAGTGGCTTGAACGATCATCATTGTTCAAGCGAACTGTTAAGTCCTTGACTTACAAACTTACCAGTTTCACTCGCTGGGGTGACAATTTCTTTGCGCTTCCCGCGCTCTCCTTCCTGGATCACCCCCCCGCATCAGTCTGGGTAGCTAGGCAAACGGGTGCTGCCAGAAGCATAAATGCTGCCAGCGCCGCTTTCGCCCACGCCCTCTACTTGCACCTCAGGCGGGAGGTGGCCACGTGAGGCTGGAGGGGAGCCGGGCAGGAGAGAGGGAAGCTCGTCTGAGGCCAGGAAGGAGGAAAGAGGAAAAAAGCAAGGAGCGCAGACGCAGCAGCAGCAGGAGGGAAGAAACGGAGAGCCAAGCCGAGACCAGGAAGTGACAGCCGCCGATCAGCTGAAGGTGCGCACACATCTTCATTTCCACCGGTGCAACTGCGTTCCACCCTGTCCTGCCTGCTGCCCATCCCTGATCGCAACCCCAGGGAATCCGTTCCACCAGACTTTCCTGTCCTCTACCGTCCCCAGAGTCCAATTAAACTCATGCCGACTGCTTCAGTGACTCCATGATTGTTTATAAACCACCCATTACTTCTTGTCCTTTCTTCTGGTGCTTTGGAAAATAGGTTGACTTTCCCCTTCTTTGGGGCAGTCCCTCAAAATATCAGAAGACTGCTATCACGTCATCCCTAGCTGGTTGGAATAAAATCCTTCCAATCATCCTCCAGCCGGTATGGGTGAGATTGGCGATCCGTTACCAGAAATGGAGATTAGCATGCATTTCCGCGCCCCCGACGCACAACTGCCTGTGTGAGATTTAACCCATTTTTGGCATTTAAATATCAGCAAACATTGCCATAATCTCGCTCATGTGTGTGTCTTCACAGAAGATTTGGCTTCCGGCAAATGGGCAGAAGCCAAATTTCACACTGACATGCGTCCACCCGCCAAACACCTGCCCGCGGCAGTCACCAGGAACATTCCAGTAGCGCCAGCAAAGAGGAACCCCCACCTGCCCTCCAGCCTATTTAACGATTTATAAAATTTATTTGCCGCCCATCTCATATGCAATGATTTTGGGCAACTTAACAACATAAGAAACATTGAAAAAACATTTAAACAATAATTTTTTTTTTTGCAATCAGGGACAAAAGATCTATAGAGAAATTAATAATTTTGCATTATGATTTTTCTTCTGGGATTATACAAGAGTTACTTACAAAATACTGCATTTTATTGTACTGGAAATAGATATTTGACATTGTACTAAAGCGTATGAAGGAAAAATATATATATACTGAAAAAACATTTAAAGTCAGACATTATAAAAATCACAGCAGATAAAAGCATTAACAGATAAAATCCAGAAAACCAGATGGCAAAGCGGTCTCAACAGATGAAAGTGTAATTAAAAAAAAAAAAATTAGAATGTGCTGAGATGGATCGATCGACACTTAAGATAAAAGAAAAGGAAGAAACGGGATGTTTTTTTAAACATGGGATTTATTTTACAAATGATTAACCAACAGAAACAGAAGAGAGAATCTTTTTTTTTTAAAGGATAATAAAAAAATCATGTTGAAAATTTTGCAAGATGAACAAACTAATTGTATAATTACTTTGTGACTAATGTTGATCTGTTTGTTAAGATTACCCAGTATGATTATGGTCAGTAGTGGGTTTTAAAACCCACTGCTATTGGTTCACGAGTGGCTCGCGCTCACTCGCACGATGCTTCTACATCCCGAGCGGGAGGGCAGCCTTTCACCACCGCTACCAGTTCGTAGAACCAAGCCTAACCGGGAGCAACCCATCGTTGATTATGGTTATTGTTGTATCATTACTTAATTGTGCCCAGACAACACACTGTTCAGGTAGATATGGGACTTTTTATGTATTTAAAGAAAAAAATGTACCAATAAAACATATACAGTATTTTCAGAGTATACGAGACATCTTTTTCCTCCCTAAAAGAAGTTGAAAATGTGGGTGAGTCTTATACTCTGAATGTAGCTTTTTCCGAAGCTCCCCCCCCATCCCTATCAAGGTGCTAACGATGTTCCCAGCTCTTATTTTGCAGGTTCTTTCATAGTGCTCTCTGCAAAGAATGTTTTCCAGACTCTCTCTTTGTAGATTTTTTTTTACACTGCTCTACTTGCTCCTAATGTTTCTTTCCAGTCCCAACCAGGTGCTAACAATGTTCCCAGCTCTTACCGGCTTGCAAGATCTTTCATTGTTACTCCTTGCAAAGAATGTTTTCCAAGCCCTAAGTCTTTGCAGGGTTTTTTTTATTGTTCTAACTTGCTCTGAATAAGTTTCTTTCCACCCCTAACCAGGTGCTAACAATGTTCCCAGCTCTTACTGGCTTGCAAGCTCTTTCATTGTTACTCTCTGCAAAGAATGTTTTCCAAACTCTGTCTTTGTGGGGTTTTTTTTTAATTGCTCTACTTGCTCCTAATGTTTCTTTCCAACCCTAACCGGGTGCTAACGATGTTCCCAGATTTTACTGGCTTGCAAGCTCTTTCATTGTTACTCTCTCCGAATAAGGTTTTTTTTTAAAGCCCTAACCAGGGGATAAAATAATGTGCTGAAGCTGACCGGACTAAGGAGGTTAGCCAGAGGAATATCTAGTAAGCAGATTCTTTTCCCTAATTTCCTCTCCCAAAACTAAGGTGTGTCTTATACTCCAGTGCATCTTATACTCTGAAAAATATGGTATTAAAAAAAAAGATGGCAAATAACAGAGGAGCAGGGTGGCACAGAAAGCATTGAATTTTTAACTAGTGAACTATCTCCTGTATGAAATTCCCCCATTGGGTCTGGCAGAATCTCTTTTAAAACATCAGGAGGGTGAGACTCCCTTGGGGCTCCTCTACAAGAGGAAAGGGCAGCCTTAAATGCTATTCACACCCCAAAGCACGGATTGAGTCAGCTCTCAATCCCAGGCTGCTAATTACGCCTGTCAGAAAGAACAAATTAGGCGGTGGGTATGAATGCATTTGCGGTAAGTATTTTGCCACTAGGAAGTATGAACCTGTCTTCAACAATAAACTTTAAATTACATGCCATAAACTGTGATGCTGGCGATAGGTAAGACTGGAGCTCCGTTGAAGGAAAATCGGATTTTTCAATGCACTGGAGTGAATTTTAAACTGTTTTAGGCTATTTCAGACCAATCCTTGAATACAGCTCAGCTGTCTGGAACCCATACCACATTTTGGACATAAACACTCTAGAAAATGTCCAGAGACACTTTACTAGAAGAGCCCTCCACTCCTCCACTCGCAACAGAATACCCTATGAAACTAGACTTACAATCCTAGGTTTAGAAAGCTTAGAAATATGTCACCTTAAACACGACCTAAAGCATAGAACATAAAATCATCTGCTATAATGTCCTTCCTGTCAACAACTACTTCAGCTTCAACCACAGCAACACATGAGCACACAACAGATACAAATTTAAAGTAAACCGCTCTAAACTTGACTGCAGGAAATACGACTTTAGTAACTGAGTAGTTGATGCATGGAACTCACCATCAGACTCTGTAGTATCATCACCTAACCCACAAAACTTTACCCTCAGACTATGCACTGTTGACCTCTCCCGATTCTTAAGAGGTCAGTAAGGGGCGTGCATAAGTGCACCAGCGTGCCTTCAGTCTCCTGTCCTAATTTTTCTCTCTTACTAGTATCATGTATATAAACAATGTTACATCTTTGTATACCAGCAATATGTACTTGACAAAACAAACAAACAAATAAATAAATAAATAAATTATAAAGGACATTTCAAGTACACCAGACCAAAAATAATCCAAAACTGAGTTAGAACTTAAGAACTTAAAATAACTTTATTGTCACTTCAAATGTGTATTGTATGAGCTATGGTGGTGCAGTGCAGTAGTGCAGGCTGCTTCTGCTGCCTGCCAGTTGCCTGCAATTTGGCGGTTCAAATCTCATCAGGCTCAAGGTTGACTTACCCTTCCATCCTTCCGAGTTGGGTAAAATGGGGACCTAGATTTTTGGGGGGCGATATGCTGACTCCATAAGCTGCTTAGAGAGGGCTGTATATAAGCCAAAGTGTATATTGCTATACTAATAGGCATACTGTAAATCAAAATGAAATTGGATTGCGTACAGCTCTCAAACAGTGACCACCTCCAATATACACTACGTGAATAGGACAAAATAAATAAACAACTACAAAATTATGCATGTAGCCACATCTATTAAATGACAGAGAGAAACAACATAGTCTAGTTCAGAGAAATACAGTGGTACCTCTACCTAAAAACGCCTATATTTACGAACTTTTCTAGATAAAAACCGGGTGTTCAAGATTTTTTTGCCTCTTCTCAAGAACCATTTTCTATTTACAAACCAGAGCCCCTGAAACTGTAACTGGAAAAGGCAGGGAGAAGCCTCGGTGGGACCTCTTTAGGAATCTCCTGGGAGGAAACAGGGCCAGAAAAGGCGGGGAGAAGCCTCCGTGGGGTCTCTCTAGGAATCTCCTGGGAGGAAACAGGGCCTCCACCCTCCCTGTGGTTTCCCCAATCGCACACATTATTTGCTTTTACATTGATTCCTATGGGGAAAATTGCTTCTTCTTACAAACTTTTCTACTTAAGAACCTGATCACGGAACGAATTAAGTTTGTAACTAGAAGTAACACTGTAGAAATATTGTGAGTTTACCAGACCTAAGTTTTAACAGATGTAAGTTTGAAGAGCTAAGCTTGCTCTCAGATGACTTAATAAACTTCTTCAAGATTTGTTTGCAACGTTACAGAACCACAGGCAAACAACTCCATGCTAAAGCACGGCGGCATTAAATGTGTATTTATTTACTTAGTATCAAGATGTATTTACTATATCTATATCCTGCCTTTTCTTTTTCTGGAGTAAAAGGGACTTCCCCTTTTTTGATGTCTGATGGAATGCAATTTATGAGGCTGCAACCAGCCTTCCTCCACTATTAGCAAATATTTATATCCTAACACGTGCGATGGACAAGAAATGACACAATGGGGCAAGATCCAAGAGTCGGGTCACCAGTCAGAGAGAAAATGGTCCTGGTACATGGAAAAACTGAGGATGGAATAGAATCAATCTCAGATTTGGAAGGGACCTTGGAGGTCTTCTAGTCCAACCCCCTGCTTAGCCAGGAAAACCCTATACCATTTCAGACAAATGGTTATCCAATCTCTTCTTATAAACTTCCAGTGTTGGAGCATTCACAACTTCTGGAGGCAAGTTGCTCTACTGATTAGTTGTTCTAACTGTCAGGAAATTTCTCCTTAGTTCTAAGTTGCTTCTCTCCTTGATTAGTTTCCACCCATTGCCTTGTCCTAACTTCAGGTGTTTTGGAGTATAGTTTGACTCCCTCTTCTTTGTGGAAACACCTTTGATACTGGAAGACTGCTATCCTTTCAAAGCTAGTCCTTCTTTTCATTAGGCATACCCAATTCCAGCAACTGTTCTTCATGTTTTAGCCTTCAGTCCCCTAATCATAGAAACATAGAAGTCTGACAGCAGAAAAAGACCTCATGGTCCATCTAGTCTGCCCTTATACTATTTTCTGTAGTTTATCTTAGGATGGATATATGTTTATCCCAGGCATGTTTAAATTCAGTTACTGTGGATTTATCTACCACGTCTGCTGGAAGTTTGTTCCAAGCATCTACTACTCTTTCAGTAAAATAATATTTTCTCGTGTTGCTTTTTCTCATCTTTGTCGCTCTTCTCTGTACTTTTTCTAAAGTCTCAACTAAATTTTTATTCTATTTCTACTAGTTTTTCTCATCATTCCTATCATCCTTTTCCTCCCACTTAGGACTGTATGTCTGTAACTTGTTGCTTGTATCCTAAGATTTTTATTAATATTGATTGTTTCTTCATTGCTTATTTGACCCCTATG